>NW_010403415.1:8835-10559 GCF_000710305.1 Buceros rhinoceros silvestris
TTTTTTTTTGTTTGTGAGCAGCAAATCTGATTGAAGGCTCATGATGTCCTGGCAGTGGTAGTGGCCAGGTTTCCTGCCCCATGGGCTGCAGGGGTGCGGAGCATCCAGGTATTTATAAACATGTGGTAAATGGTACCCGGGCCTGGCAAGTCAGCTCTCATCAGAAACTGCCTCGCTGCTGGGTTTGCTTAAGTTGTGAAATGAATGTTAAATTGAAGTTTCTACTTTTGGAAGAGACCTTTTGAAAATGAAACAGGCTTATCTGCAGTCTAGGCTAAAATCCAAAAAATTGCCTATATCTCAGAACTTCCCAGAAATGTTCTCTGTGATCCTTTTAAACATCCCATGTGAAAATGTCTGCGCAAGGGAAAAAATTCTGAGAGAGATTGACCCTGGAGTTTTTTTCTGGGCTTTCCTAATGTGATGTAGCCTGTGGGAACTGCAGCCGTGGGGTCCTGGTAGCACCCACGTCAGATCTGTGCTGTGGGCTGGGTGATGCGACCTTGTTTCCTGAGCCCTTTGGAAAGCTCTGCTGCAGGGGGGTGTGTGTGGTGTGTAATGCTGTAAATCCTTCTCTCCTATGAATGAGTGTCCCTCAGAGCAAGATGAAGAGGCCTCTGTGTAACCAGAGTCCTGTCTCTGGATGCTTCTGTGCTGTCCTGTGGCCTGTTTCCCTCTGTGGAAGAGCTTCTGATACCTATCTCAAAGCTGAGTTAGTGCTTTTCCTCCCCAAGGAAGCATTTTTAATTAGACTAGGAGATGCTTTTTGGTACAGATCTTTGAAGTTTTGCTAGAAGATGACTGCAGTTAAGCAGCCCTGATGATGTTCTTAGTTTGTTCTTACTTTTACCACTATAAGAAACCTTGTGTTTCAGCCTCGTTGGAGGTGAGACACAAGCCTCATCCCGTTAGGTTCCCAGATCTTGTGCTGGCCTCTGTTCCTATTAAAGGAGAAAAGGGATTATTAGGAGAGATTTCCTTGCAGTGACTGAGATCCAGCAGTTCATGTGTCCCCTCCAAGTGCAAGTGTGTGCTCTTGATGGATCCCAGGCATGGTCAGCAGCTGTTTGGTTTTTCTCTTTCTGAGTGCTCAGATGGATTTAGAGCTTGGGGACCAGGACAGCCACTGTGCTCAGAAGGCAGAGATAATGAGCACAGCCCTCTGATGAGGTTCAGGTGACAGTGCAGCTGGCTCAGCTGTGTCGCTGGTGAGTTACTGAACTGGGGAGTTGGAGTAATGGGGTAACCTGCTTTCAACCTGTCCTGTGGGACGCGGTGCCTCACGATGTCTTCTCTAGGAGCAGAGGGTGGTTGGCTTTGTCTTAAACCCTGATGGAAAGCCAGGAGCTTGCTGCTGGCAATGTATTAATTTCAGGGGTAAGAAAAACTATTCTGGGGGACCAAGAGGTTTCTGTGCTGGGTTGGGACTTGGGTCTGTAGAAGTGGAAGTGCCTGGTCTCATAGCTTGTGTGGCTACTCATGAGCCAGCACCCAGCCATCTTGAAGTATCTTGTCCTGAAAGCTGTGGGTAACTCCTTTGGACAGCCTCAGCCAGGCTTGTTCCCTGCTGCATCTCTACTAGGAGCTGGAACTGGATCTGCTGTTGCCCAGGTGGGCTCAGGAAAATGAAATGCGAAATGCCACTGCTGTTCCCAGGCTGATTTGCTTGCAGCGGAACAAGCCCTGTCCTCCCCGCTGACCCTCTGTGGCCAAGGTGTGGAGGA
>NW_010403415.1:10690-11122 GCF_000710305.1 Buceros rhinoceros silvestris
GGTGTAGGAAAACCAGGTCCCCATTCCCCCCGCGGTGCCAGGGGAGCCTGAACTTGTGCTGTCAGCCTTTCTGGAGCAGGCACTGTGCAGACTGCAGGTCATGGTCTGTTATAGCTGGTTGCTCTTCCCAGGCAGGAGGGAATTGAATTCGGGTCTCCTGCAAAGCGAGCGATCGCCGAAGCTGTGGGCCGGGTGACTAAGAGGACCTGACTTGCTTCCCATTGCTTATGTTGCAAATGGAGAAGCAAACACCAGAAATGAGGTGGTGGAAGGCGAAATATTTTGGCTCATTTTGCGCTAGTATTTTTTTTTTAGGTTTTGATTCGGCTGCTAAACTGCCAGATCAGTTCTTTGCTGAGATCGGTGTAACGCTCGCTGGGCAGCTGTGGAGCTGTCAGCACTCCTGCCTGCGCCTGCTGCTGCGGGGCAAGG
>NW_010403415.1:11345-11949 GCF_000710305.1 Buceros rhinoceros silvestris
CACGCGCTTGTCCTGGCCCAGCCGCTCGGAGTGCTGCCCTGGGCCAGGGGAAGCTGCCGCAGTGGATGAGTGCCGGGATGCTGTAATCCCGGCTCCCAGGGTGATTACGCTGTAAATTGGGGGTGGGATGTAAAACTAGGACAAAGTTGCAGAAGACCGACAGATACACAACCCTGAGGTCAGTAGATGTTTGTGAAGCCTGGTGGTCACCTCTTCTTGCTGGTGCTTATTACTCTGTGCTGGGAATGTCCTGGTTCAGCAGTGGATGAGTGCCGGGATGCTGTAATCCCGGCTCCCAGGGTGATTACGCTGTAAATTGGGGGTGGGATGTAAAACTAGGACAAAGTTGCAGAAGACCGACAGATACACAACCCTGAGGTCAGTAGATGTTTGTGAAGCCTGGTGGTCACCTCTTCTTGCTGGTGCTTATTACTCTGTGCTGGGAATGTCCTGGTTCAGTACAGCTGCAGGGCTGCCTCACAGCCAGGAGGGAGGCTCTGCTGTAAACGCCAGCAGAGCGTGTGCCGGGGTTTGCGTTTCAGCTGGCCTTGCACCAAGGGTCCTCCCTCTGCCCTGTGCTGAGTGGCAGCCCCCCCCTGGGCTT
>NW_010403415.1:12140-12523 GCF_000710305.1 Buceros rhinoceros silvestris
GAGAGCTATAGGAGGCTAACGGCACCTTGTGCGGCGTGTTATTTACTGTTGTTGCCTTTCTTCTGGTCTTGAAGTCACAAGGCACTTTGTAGCCCCTTTTTATTAAGGAAGACAACTGTTAATGTTAATGTATGAGGGACATAGCAGACAGAGGCCAAAAGACAATGCTCAAGCTCATCCTGTCGATCAGAAGCAGTGCTAGGGGTAAGACTCAAAGGTCCTGATTTCCAGGACTGCTAAGAACACTGCCTTTAGTATCACGGAGAAAACTGACCCTCGGTTGCGTGTTTTGTCCCTGCAGAGATGTCGGGGACCGTGGCTGACATTTCGCTGGTGCACTGGAAGCAGCAGTGGCTGGGGGATGGGACCCCGGACTTTCATGT
>NW_010403415.1:12584-24604 GCF_000710305.1 Buceros rhinoceros silvestris
TGGAGAATGGCACCCTGTACTTCCATGTCTCCATGAGCAGCGCCGAGCAGCTCTCCCGTGCCACCCCTCCCAGCCTCCAGGAGCCTTCGGAGATAGTGGAGGAGCAGATGCACATCCTTCATATCTCAGTCATGGTGAGTCGAAGCTGCCAATGGCATCGGAGGGGGCAGAGGACCTTCTGGGAGGAGATGGTGGCTGGCAGCCGGGTTATGGTGGGATGGTGGTGATAAGGAGCAGGGTGGCAAGTCTGTGAATGTCCGTGTCTGTTCTCAGTTGGGCCTCCGGAGAGGGAGAGATGTGTTTGGATGGGCCGGGGGGAAAAAAGTGGGTGGTCCTTTTGAGAAAATGAAATTAAATAAAACAACAGACTGTAGGGAAGAAGCTGTTGAGAGAATAATAAGGAAGCTTGTGATTCCTTCTGCTTTCACTGGCAAATGGTGAGGGGTATTAGTGGAGTATTTCTCCTTCGTCTAGTGTTTGGGCAGGTGTCAAGGTAAGATTTTGGGCTTGGTTGTTTTTGTCTGAAGCTTTCTAAAACTGAGTTTTACCTGTCTAGTGAATAAGGGCTGTAGCATGATCCTGCTCTTGGAAAGGATGAGTCTGACCTAAAAGTAAAAGGATGATCCAGATTGCTTTGAGTATCTCCACCTCGGGTGTTCATGTGACCTTTTATGAACAGATTGAGTACGTGCTCTGTCGCCTTTTCAAATGCTTATTTTAGTATCTTATGAGGTGGTTGCCCATGTGCTTGGATCTGATCTGTTGTTCCTCTGTTTTAGAGCTCCATCTGCAAAATGGGACTAAATGTATTGTCCCTTAACTCCTCTTGGGATAAACCATCCCGTCCATAAAAGAAAAGGTAGGCTTGTAGACCCTGTGTATATGCTTGTGATCTCCACAGCTTCTGTCCTTCACTTGGGAAGGAGGAGCAGAGGTGATGGCTGCCCAAAGTCTTTAGTTTTCCATTTGACCAAGCGTCTATTTGACTTCTACAACTTAAATCTGTTTGTTTTGAGTGTCTCAGCCCTTGTCAGTGGGACTTTAGATTGGGCACTGAGTGCATGTGAGAGAGGAGAGAGGCTTTGCAGTAAGACTGTTGGACAAGATGAGATGCAGGATGGCAGAAGGGAGAGGAATCGGGGACTGCGGCTTACAGGATTGGACAAGGAATGTTTTTAAGTCCTGCTAAAAACGTTGGTGTATTGGGGTGGGGAATAAAACCGGTGTACTTAAAAAATGAGCCTGAAAAAATATGCAAGAGCCAGAGCAAGGAATGAAGATGACAAAACCCAAGTCTGGGTTGTGAAAACCTTGATCTCGGGTTTGAGTTTTTGACTACTGTGATTTTTTTTTTTTTTTCCTATTTTTGAGTTTTTGGCTGTTGTGGGCAAACCTGTGCCGTGGCTGTGGGGAGACCCTGGCCCTGGAACCTGGTGATTACTGCAACTGCTGGAAATGCAGATTTTCTTTAGTATGGGAAGATTCAGTCCTGGACCTCAGCTCTTGCTGAAGCTGGTCTTTCTAAAATGTGATGATTGTAATGAATTGATGCTTTGGAGGAAGAAATGAGTTTCTTTGAGAAGCTGCTGGCCAGAGCCTTCATCTGCTGTGCCTCCGAGCGCGGGAGCAATGGTGCTGGTGGGCTGGAGCTGAAGGCAGAGCTATGTATATCACAGAAGAAATGGGTTTGTGCTCTAATCCTAGTTTAGCTGATCAAGATACTCTTTGCCCACATCTTGCTGAAGCTGATCTCATGGGAGCATCCATGGCTTTGTAGTGAGAGTTAACTCATGCTTGAGCCTCTGTTGCCCTTCTGCAAAAGTGAGGGGGAGACAGGAGAGAAACAGATGTTCTTCCTGCACGGAATGAGCCATAATTCCACTTTTTAAATACATCCTGATAGTCCTCACAGCAGCAGCCAGAGTCCAAGGCAGGGATGTGGGTCCAGGACAGGGTCTGGGCTGGACATGCCTGCCTGGGGAGGCAGAAACCCTCTGTGTTTCTTACCTAGGTCAAGATTGCAGCACACACTTGAAACTTTGCCCAGTTTTTTTTTTTTTGAACATTCATTAACTTTTTGAGTGAACCTGAGCCAAGTTTTGAGTTGCTAGCGGAAGATAAATGTGTGTTTCCTTGGGTTTTTCCCCCTCAAGACCATATGGAGTTATGATGCTGAAGTAAACTAGGGCAAAAGTGTTTGCTTCTTGAGTGAAATATTTCATCCAAGTCCCCAGGCTCTGCTCAAGCTGCTCTCCCTCACCTTTACTTTCCTGACCTCAGTGAAATTGCATCCCAGAGAGCCCCATCGCTTGAGCCCTTCTGCCTCCCTGGCAGCGGGGTTCCCTGGCTGTGCCGTACTTGGCAGCCGCTGGGTTGCAGCATGGGGGGCTCTCTGGTACCCCCATCCTCTCCTCCCCTGTGCCTGCTGTGCCTGTATCCCTTCTCCTGCCTTGAGATGCAGCTGGACATCCCTGTGTTCTCCTTCCCAGCTTCTCAAATACCTTTTCCACTTCCTACCATAAAGCCCAAGGTCTCCTGTGTGCTCTCTAGACTAGAACACCGTTCCCGTTGCACGAGGAGGAGTTCAGCCCACCCTAGCGCTGCCTTGGCACTCAGGGTCTGCGTGCCCTGTTCATCATCAGCCCAGCACCTTGCTGTGGGGGCGGGAGGAGACATGGCCAAGTGCCACCTTCCATCTCCTTTCAGTGGCTGAAACGCTCGCTTTCACCTGTCTCCTCGTCCTGCGGCTGAGTTGTAGAAAGCTGGGGAAGGTTTGCCTGGGGGATCTCGCTAATCCTGCGCTTAGGGAGTGCTCTAGCAAAGCTTTATTGGACAGCGAGACATCTCTGAGCTGAGCTCCCACTGACAGGAACGTTATTTTGGATTTGTCTGGATGTTTACGACTTGACTGGTCACTGCTGCTCTGCCTCTAAAGCTAAGACTCCTCCTGTGGGGGCTCTGGGGGGTGTAAATCCTGGCTTTACTCCTCCCTCCAGTGATCCTGGCTTTTTGATTTGGGGTGGGTTTGCTTCCAGTGCAGCAGGAAAGGATCCATCAGTGTCCATGTGTCCCTAAGGCCACCATCTGCCTCTGCAAAAGCACTGGGCAACTGTGACCCTCCTCACACCTCCCTTCTTGAGCTCAAGGGCATCTTTGACAGCCAAATAATACTTGATTTTTAATTTTTCTTTTCCTTTCCTCACTGTTTTTTCTTAATCTCTCCCCAATGAGACATAACATTAATTACTGCAGTTAAGGGAATTCAGTCTCTGTTACTGTCTGCCACCCCTTTCCTCTTGGCTTGAGCATCTGAAATTTGTCTCCCAAATGAAAAGATGGGAGAAAGGGAAAAAACAAATATGCTAATGTTAGATTTTATTTATTTGCTTTTTTTGGTGCAGTGTCAAGTAGAAAGGAATCAATATTTTTGTCATTACGCCTGTTGTGTTTTTCTCTCCATAATCTGAGCTGTCATTTGGGTTTAATTGTGTTGTTTCCTCTTGTGTGGAAGTAAATCTTATCTGTTTTGGATTAAAATTCAATGAAGGTCACAGCAGCTCGAAAACTTACCAGGCTGCAGCAATTAATGTTCATTTGGCTTTGATAAATTGGAATGTTCCCCACAATAGGACTGGAGTGGGTTTCGGAAGCAATAATTCTTCCATTAACTCAATGATTCCCTGTGTGATGGAGCGTCTTGTCACTGCTCTGTTTGTCATCTGTCACTTCAAGGATCTGGGCATATGCCTGATATGATTTATCATGATTATCGGAGCTCCTAGTGTCAAAACATTTTAAACCACTAATTATTCCAGCCTCGTAAATTGTGGAATTGTAACAAAACATAAGTGATATTTATTTTTTTGTTGTTCCCCACTATCTTGTGTCCCTGTTTAATTCTTGCTCTGTGTCATGGTAAATTCAGCCCCGGGGCCATGTCCAGCTCCATCTGCCCTGGATGGGGCTTCATTTGCCAGGCCTGGGGAGGTGGAGGGGTGGGTATGGGTAGGACAGACGCGTTTTCTCTCTGCCTTGACCCACCTCTGGCAGTGCCATCGCCCTGCGGATGCCCAGGATGCAAGTTTGGGAAGAGGACGCGAAACTGTGTCCCATTGCGATGGCAAAGGGACGGGTTTTCCTCCCTTCAGCCTGAGTGAGCGATGCCAGGAAAAGCCCTGGCTGAGGGAGCCGGGACGGTGCCCGTGTGGTGTGTGAACAAGCTGTGCGCTGCCTCCAGCAGAATGAGGTGGGCTTTTTTGGGAATGGTAATAAGCAAAAGCCTTGTTTCATCTTGTACCATTGGCCTGCAAGGAAGTATTTCAGTGTCTGCAATAAAAGGTGACCAGACCTCATCAGGCTGCTTTTTTTATATTAGTATTTTTTATTTTTAATGCCTACTTTCTGCTGGCTGTTACTGGCAGAAGACAAGTTAGCTGCTGGTTTCTAGGTCTCCCAGTGGATTTTTTTAGCTCTTATTGGTACGAGTTTCCTTTTTTCTTCTTGTTCTCATCCTGATGTTTCCCTAATGATCAGCCGTGGTGCTCTGCCCTCATCAGTCCCTGAGCTGAGGATGAAGTGTGTTCTTAAATGCTTCATTCTAGATGCTCTGTGCTGGAGCTGGGGAGGGTCTTGTGGGTCCTCATGGCTACCTTGGACTGGGGCATCTCTGGTTTCTTAAGAACTGCAGGAATATCCAAGAGCAAGTGAGGTTTTAGGAGCTGCTGCAGCCTCCTCTCTGAAGCTGCTGTCACCCAGCAAGGGCTGTGACAGGCACACTCAGCTTGGCTGCCCAATGCATCACGTGTTGGTGGCATTGTGCTTGTCCTGGACAGTTGTTGGGGTGTGAGGGCAGCTGTACCCCAGCAAGATGACGCCCTGATTGCCTGGGCTGCCCTGACCACAGCGTCTACCCAGCACATTAGAGGGGGTGGTGAGATCTTCTCCAAACAGCTGCACAAGCCCCGTTGTCTTTCAATCTGCATGTGCCAGCAGGAGTTATTTTTCTTCCCATAGATGGATGTAACATCATACCAGTATAACTGGGCTTATCCCAGCATGCATGGAAGGGGAGAGCAGGCTGAAACCCTTTGCAGAGCTGAGGCAATTCCCATCCTCCCCAGCAAACAGCTGCCTGAGGGATCGCTCCAGGTCCCATGGGCTTTTGAGATATCCACGTGCAGGCTCCTTCACATCTGGCATTCTCCTCTCCTTGGCCATTGTTTCAGTGGTGCCTTGTTTTCCTAGCCAACAGGATTTTGTTCTCCCTGGTGCAAAACCTCCCAAGGGATTTACTTCCCTCCTGACCGTGTGCTTGCAGCTTGCTGGTCGGTGTGTCCTGCGGGATGACTGGCCATTCAGTGGAGCTGGGTGCTCCAGTGGATGCAAAGTGTGGCTCGAGCATTACTCGGACTCCTCGCAGCGTGTCTTGCTGATGGCAGCATTGGAGCTCCTGTCAGCCAGCTCAATTGGGGGGGAAAAAAAACGGTGTAACATGAGTAATGAGGTAGTGAAGAAGGCACAACATCTGTGTCATCATTTCTTCACCAGGAGGTCACCCAGATTCATAAAACATGCACTTCCAGCTTGTGATATGTTTAGGAATTAATTAAGGTAGGGAGAGAATTGCTGCAGCAGCAGCTTGCCTTATCTGAAAGGTATTAAAAAGCTAAATTGATCTCCGATGAGCTGTTGTTATTAAAGAAAAAACCAACAAACAAAAACCAAAAAGAAAAGCCCTAAACCCCAGAAGTTGGGTTCAGCATATCCCTGTGTGAGAATATATCCCTGCTCCTCACCTGCCAAAGGCAGATGGCCCAAGCATGCCCTGATCCCTGGGTGGCAGATGGGAGCCACAGGCTCTGTGCTGATGGTGGACCAAGCCCTTAGCACCTTGCCCAGGGCACTGTCCCATCACTTGAACTTGGTGCAGTGGGGGGTTGCTGGTGGGCAAAGCTGGAAGCAAGGCTCCTGATCCTCTCACCCTGATGCTGTCAGGGTCATCGGCTCTCTCCCTGGATGGGGCTGTTCTTCAGCTTCAAGTTTCGTTTCCATAATGAGCCATTAACCAACTTTTTGTAGGCCGGGAGAAGTGGCCGCTTTCATTCACCCTCCCTCTCTTCTCCACTCTCCTCCTCCTTTGCAGAGATGATCTAAAACAGGGACTAAATGTAGTTAATGATGTGCTCTTGTATTTAGGGAATTCATTTTGGGGAGATTTGTCTTTAAAGTGTCATTTTAGTGACAATGACACCTGTGATGTTAATAAATTTTCACTAATCTCTCTGTGTTTTCTACCTTAGTTACTCTGAATACATTAGACACTTTATAGCTTCCTATCCAGCAGATTTTCTCCCCCCCACTGCGTTAAAATATGTAACTGGAGTGCTTGATTTGCATCTCTGATAAAGCAAGGCTGAATAAATACTCTTAGTTCAGCCGAACTGAGCAGCAAACTAACTTTCCCATGTCGTCCCCAGAGCAATCAAAGTTGGTACTGGGGGAAAAGCAGCCACAGGAAGCGTTTGGGAGGGGATGGCTTTTTGCAGATGGCATTGAATGCATGGGAGGGATCTGCAGCCTTAGAAAATTCCCAACCTCGATATGCCAAAAAAAGAGGATGGCTGGAGGGGAAGAAGTGAGAGCTCATGTTGGAAAGGTGGCTGGTGTAGTCAGGGGGTCCTGCAGCTGGAAGGGGGATGCTGAAGCGGTGAGGAGATGGAGAAAAACCACGGGAGGAAGGTTTTGGAGGTGGGATGGGGAGCATGTGAGCAGTGTTAACTCGTGGCTCAAGGTGGGACACGCAGCAAGGCGTCGTGCCTGTCTGCCTTCGCCCCCATGGTGGGTCCCTGGGCGCTGCTGGTGACAGCAAGCTGGGTATTTTTATCCCGCAGCGTGCTGGGCTGCACAGGGAGCTTGCTGATTTCAGATTCTTGTCCTGAACTTGTTCCCTTCCTTCCTCCTCCTCGCTCTTCCCCTTCCCACCATCTGTCTGGGAGAAACACTTGTGCATTGTCAGCGCTGCAGGGTGTAACTAGTATCTTGACCTTTTCTCGGTGCTTTTTCTGCCAGCTTGGGTGAAGCAGATGGAAAAGCCAGGCTGTGGTGGGGCAGCTCTGCCTTGGCTCCTGGTTGCAGAGCCAAGGAGAGGAAGGAGCATCCCTGTCCCATGCAGGTCAAGTCTCGCCAAGCAAGTGTGCTCCTGGAGAGAGCAATTCCATGTGGGAGCCCCGCGCTAATCCGGTGTGTAAAGTGCCAGGAGTGTTTGATCGGTACCTTTGAAACATTGATGTAAACACAGAAGTGCTTTGCAGCTACCAGCCTAGATCTAACGGCTTTAAACTGCCAGGCTCACAGCTACATATGGCATTAAACTTGTCACGAAGCTTTAATCCAGGGGGAGTCCTGTGAATGCGGACTTCTCTGGGAGGTGCGGTGGTGGCTGCGGGTGGCTGGCTCCGCTGGTCGAGAGTGTTTGCTCGGGCTGCAGACCTTGCACCGCATGCCTCAGGGTGCTCCTTGGCCGGGTGACGAGGGATGCTGGCAGGGTGCTGTCTCCTTGCTGGTGGGGCTGTGCTCCATGCTGGAGGACACCTGCACACTCCTTACCTCCCCTGGCAGGGACTTGGGCTTTGTCTCAAGCTTTCTGCTGGTGCAGCAGAGGCTCTGACCCTGGTGACGTGGGGAGCAGGCGCTGGGATGCTCCTTGCCCTGGGGTTTGCTTTTTTGGGCTTGAAGGCTGGGCTGCCCTTCAGAGAAAGAGAGAATTCTCTTACTTTTTCATTCAAACCTTGTGTTACCTGCAGATCTCGCTTCTCTCAGTAGTCTCTCTTGTTTGAATGCAAGTTAGAAATGTTTGCAGCAGTTGAAATGTTGTCAGTACCAGGCGCTGGCTCCTGTAAAAGTGAGCTGTGATCAGCATGATGCGAAATAGCTTAAAGGTGGTTGTGAAAGGTCTTACATTACAGCGCGACAAAGGATTGGATTTTCATTTGGTTGGTAAATCCCGAAGACGGCAGTAAGCGTTAACAGGATGGATGCAGTATCGTATTTGTCCCAGAAATATGATGTCTGCTTTCAGTTTGCACTTTTTTCCATTTAAAAATAAATGGGACTTAGTTGCACAAGACAATGTTATACTGTGAAAAGGCAGAGTGCTTTTTGTTCAGGAGAGTGTCAGAATGAAATGTTTCTTCTCTTCAACATGTCCTGTATCCTCCCTAAACTACTCACACTTTAGTTTCAGCTGATGTGAAACTGTCTGAGCAGATAAACCAGTCCTTGAAAAACCTCACCAAGCTCCTCGTGGAGTAACTGTGCCTAAAGCAGAGGTGTGGTGCCGTGGGGGAAGGCGATGTGGGTCCGATGATCACCCACCGCGTGTCTCTAGCCCCTGCAGCGCCAGGCCCTGGTGATGGAGTTGCTCAAACACCCGCCAGCATGAAATAGGAGGAAGGAGCTCATGCAAATGTGATTTTTCTTTGATCATCACAAGGCTGCTAATACAGCAGAGGAGTTTTATGTGCATGTCTGGATCCTGCTGCTGTAGAAACTTGGGCAAAATTCCCACTGGCTTAATTGGGAGCAACATCAGGCCAAGTGTGGTTATTTTTACCTGTCACTGCTCCCACTCCGCCTCCTCCCTCCCACCTCTGTCCCCCTGGACAAGAGGGAACGAGCTCTGTTTCAGCCTTCAAAAGGTCTCCACCAGCTCCGAGCAGCAGCCTTGAGTTCAAGATGTGCAGCAAAAGAAAAGAGGGGGGAAAAAAAAAAGAATTGTGCTTATTTTAAAAATCCAATTATCTCAAACTGCAGGGAAATAATTATTTTTGAAGGGAGCTGTTCGGACTGGCTGGGCTTTGCCCTGGGTGGGAGCACCCTGGGGCTGGGCTGGCTTCGTTATGGCAGTGGCTGGAGCAGGAGTGTCAGGTCCAGCTCTGCTGGGAAACGCTCGGGTTTCAGGGCTTCGGCACTTCATTTCTTGTGCTGCTCTTTATCCAACAGGGAAACTGGTTGTTTTCCCTTCTGGCTTCCATCTTTCTAGCCCCTCAGGGCAGGAGGATGCAGGAGGAGGATGGTAGCAAAGTTGGCTGATGCTTTAGTGATGTCAGGTATCTCTGTTGCCCTTCCCAGGGGTGTATCTGGTTAGGAGCTCATTGCCAGCCACCCCGAGGCAGCCCTGAGCTCGCCAGCTCTCCTGGGCATGGCTTTCCTCATTGCACCAAACTCATGAGCTCGGGCAGAAACCAAGGTGGTGATGGCAGCGATTGCTGGGGCAGCAGAAAACAGCCCCGGTATCAATCTTGCTGCTGTTCTGCAAACGTTGGAACATTTTCGGAGCATCATGCTGCGGGATCTGTGTTGGAAAGTGGGGTTGATAAGGCAGAAGTAAAGGGAGGGGCAGCCCTATCTGGGTGCTGTTATGGCAGCCGTCAGCAGCGTGAAACTCCACTGCGGGGAACAACTGGGTGCAGGGCACTGGTTCATACCCCAAAGACAGGCTCTTGCTGTGGTTAAGCTGCAGGTTTTGCTTGGCCTCTCCCAGAGATCCATCATTATTCATGCCGGTACTGGCCCCATCAGACTCTTCTGCTGCAGATATTAATGATCTGAACTCACCGACCAGCTCGCATGCCAGGATGCAGCTCAGTGAGGCAGGCAAAGGCTCTGTGGGGTGACAGAAAGCAGGGTACCAGGGACCTGGTCCCACACTGCATCCCTGGGGTGGCTGCGACCTTTGGGGTGGTGAGGGCAGGGCAGCCACTTCACCCACTTGTTCTTCCTTGTGGCGAGGGCTTGGGATGTGTAGCTCTTTAGACATGGTCCCCTGCACCCTGTTGGGACCCTGCGGGGTCAGGCACATCTGCAACCCCCTCAGAAAATGGTCCTTCAGCTGCATGCAGCCTCCTGGGGTTGGGAGGTGACGGGGGCTGGATCTTGGGGTGCCTGTTTTGGGGAGTGCCATGGGGATGGGGTGGTGTGCTGCCAGCCGGCTGCACTGTGGGATTAGACACGGAGGAGGCTCATTTACAAACTGCAAACAAACCCAGTGACTGCTACAAGGCTCGTAGAAGCAAACAGAAATGAGACAACAGCTCCAGGTACGTCGACCTGTTGCTTGAATTAGTGCCAAGGATTCCTCTCGCCTCGCAGCATCCAGCCAAGAAGCTGTGAGATGCTGAGTGGCTGAGGAGCCAGTTACCAAGTGAGGTTTGTGCTCTTGGGCTGAGGTTACGAGAGGCAATGGGATGTGGCTGTACCTCCCTCCCTGCTTGGGGAAGAGTGTAAGCTGCCAGTGAAAGCTGTTGTGCCCACGTTACGTGCCTGCGAGGAGGTGCTGCTGCCGTCACCGCCTGCATCTCCCAGAGCCTGGGGTGACACAGCCAGCTTGTCACTAGTCCTGATTCTCACCAGACATCTTGAGAATCAATTGCCTGGGCACGCAGGTTGGGCTGGCAGATCTTAGCTCCCTCTTTGAGGGCTACTTTGTCTCAAAGCATCCTCCCAAAGGGTTTGGGGCCGCCCTTTCCCAGATCCACTTGGGATGCTTGTGGCTTTTTCCGGGATGAATGGTGCAGCAGTAGCTGTAGTGTGAAGTGGTTTTCAATTCTCCTCTCCATGTACTTGAATCATGGTTGTCTGGGGGCCAAGGGGAGGAGGAGCAGTCAGCCGGGTGCCGGGATGAATGGTGCAGCAGTAGCTGTAGTGTGAAGTGGTTTTCAATTCTCCTCTCCATGTACTTGAATCATGGTTGTCTGGGGGCCAAGGGGAGGAGGAGCAGTCAGCCGGGTTGTTCTAGTAGCTGCTGCTTAGTTGTGGGAATTGGGGAAAAACCTTGCCAGTCCAGAGAAGTGAAGTGACCTGATTCTTCTCACCCCTCAACCCTGTGCTCCTTGTAAGGAAGGAATGAGCTGGGTTGTTTGCTGGCTTGTGTTTTCCCTTCCACGGGGAGCTGGGGGTTTGCGTGAGCACTTCGACAGCCTGTGTGTGGTTTGCAGGGGTGCCTGAAGCTGGGCTCGGGAAGATGCAGATATGGACAGATTTTTCAACCAAGCTGCTCCTGCCTTTGGATACTGACTACTTTGGATTTGGCTGCCCCAGTCCCTATATACCCTTCCCCAACCTTGTACCTTTCCCTAGCTGCCAGCCCCAGCATCCTGCACCACTACCAGGCAGAGCCTTTGCTGAAGGGGTACGAGGATGAGCTGCTCCTGGTGGGGTGGAAGAGCCCTTCCCCAGCTGAGAAGGGTTGGGGTAAAACTTTGATCTTGGCAGCTGCAACCCCTCAAAGGGTGTATGTCCCTACCTGCGTGTGCCTTGGCTAGACATTGAGTTCATCCTGTCCTGTGATGCTCTGGCTGCAGAGGGTTTCACCCTCTGTACCCTCTGGGTGCTGGTGAGGTCCTGGCTGCTGCAGCATCCTCAGCAGAGCCGTCACCTCTGTGAAGACTGCTGTGTACGTGAGGGGTCAGAGGAGGCTTCTCACTGCCCTGCCTTTTTGGGTCGTGAAATTTTGAGGCAAAATCCCTCTGTTTCACCCCTGAGCTCTTGAGCCTGTCAGCAGAGCTGTGAACCTAGGAGAGTTTATCTCTGTGGGCTCGCTGGGGTGGGTGCGATGGCTCCTCAGGAGGTGGAGGTCCTGTCTTTGGGGGCTGTGACAGAGGCAGTGCTTCCCCTGTGCTGCCAGAGTGTCTGGGGAGGATCATGGCTTTGCCCTGGCCCCAGGTTGCATCCGCTCCCCTCCTGTCACAGCTCCATCCCCTCAGCTCTCCAGTGTTTCCCCTAGCAAAGCAAGTAGTGAGGTTTGTTTTCTCTCCTTTTTAAATGGCCACTTTTCGCTTTTTCGTGCTCTTCCTCCTTGGCATGCAGGTCAGCGGGGGAGGGAGATTTCAGCCAAGCTTTCTGTCACATGTCCCTTGTTTTTTGTGTGTTATTTTTTCCCCACTGCTGCCCTTGCCAAGGGAAAGACATTGTATAGCTGCTGAGACTGGCAGGGGGGGGAAAGAATCCCGCCAAAAGAAACG
>NW_010403415.1:24712-25153 GCF_000710305.1 Buceros rhinoceros silvestris
TGCCTGCCAATAGCCTTGATGTCTGAAAAGGCTTAGGAAATCCAAGCTCTAAATTAGCTCCCAAGTCATCATCTTCCCTTTCTCTGGGTAGAGTGTCCTGCAGAGCAAGCCCCAGCACCCCTTCTGTGATGGGGCTCCCTGGCGAGCGGCTGGCTTTGTGGCGATGCTGGGCAGGGAGGACAGTTTGCCTGGAGAACACAGTGTAACAGTCCCACGCAGATACCAGGAAGATCCTTGGTATATCGTGGCTCAGGGCAAGCCAGAGCACCCCTGGGAGATGTGGGGGGCAAGTTTCTGGCATTCCCCCTCCAAGCCTTTGCCACCCCATCCCCCTGCCCCGCTACCTCCTCATATAACTGCTTGGCAAGCGCGTTGGGTTTCTCGGCTGCGGTGCTGGAGGGAGCAGGAGAGGAAGCGCAGAGCCGATGGACGGGTGCGGGA
>NW_010403415.1:25236-25658 GCF_000710305.1 Buceros rhinoceros silvestris
GCAAGGAGAGGAAGCTGAGAGCCGATGAACGGCTGCTGAACGCTGTCCCGGGGAGGTGGGAGGCCCAGCCTGCACTTGCCCCAGGGATGCCGCAGAGAGCGGCCAAGGTCATGGCATCGCTGGCAGCACACACGGCCGGGACATCTGGGGCCAGATGAAGCTGCAGGAGGGGAGCAGGAGGCATGCTGGCTGTGTATCTGTTAGAGAAGGGGACAACCTGTGCTGTGTCCAGCTGTTCCCTTCCAGCTCCTCATTTCTGCCCTTGCCAGGACAGTCAGTGAAGGCAGCGGCTGCTTCTGCTGTGCTGGGAGCGGGCCCTGGCTCTGTGTCCCTGTGTTCTGCCTTCCTCAGCGGGATGTCTGCAGGGCAGCTTTTTTCCCAGGGCCCTTGGTGAGAGGTGGTTTTGTGGCAGGCGGGCCTGG
>NW_010403415.1:25855-40321 GCF_000710305.1 Buceros rhinoceros silvestris
CTCTGTCTCAGGGCTTCATCTTTTGCTTCTGCCTTCTCCTCTCTTGAGAGAGAAACGGGAACGGCTCAGCTTTGCCATTTCTCTTGGAAATTCAGGCTTCAGCTCCGCAAATGCTCAGCAGTTCAGCACCCCACTGGCACTCCAACCTTCATCACCAAGTACCAATTGTTCTTTAAATGTCTCCAACACGTAAATATCTCTGTAGGGTAGCTTTTGCAAACAGAGCACAGGCATCATCTGTTAGGCTCTCCTAACCCCAAAGCATCCCAGAAAAGGGCTCCTGCGCCTCGTGCTTTGGGACTCTCAGCATCCCGCCTGGCTTTGCCTGCAGGTGAGGAAGGCGGATCTTCTCCGGAGGGCTGAGCAGTACCAGGACATGTGGCTGTGGCTCAGTGAGGGAGGTGGCAAGGCCGGGCTGCTGCCACAAGCGTTGCTCCTCTCTGGGCTCTCGGAGGTGGCACATACGTGGCAGAGAGTGCAAGCTCTGCAGAGCAGCCTCAGGCGTTGAAGTCTGCCCGCTTCATCCTGGTGGTGGGTACCTTGGGAAATAGCAAAGGAAAATTCCACTTCTAGAGGCATGTAACTTGGATTTTGTATTTTTTTTTTACGAAAAAGGTTCTGTCAAGCTCCTGCTCTCTCTCTCCCCCTCCCCATGCTATGCAGCCAGCTCTGAAGCAGAAGTGATATTTTCTGCCAATGCAATGATTAGACTTTCTGCTAATGACCCAAGAACAGTGTCCAAAATAAATGAGCCCAACCTGCTCATCTTATTAGCCAAATGATTGCAAAGGAAGAGGAAATATCTGCAAAAACAGCTTAGGCAGCTGGAATTTGGAAGCGTGATGGAGTCATTGCTCGAAGTATGGAGAGGAGCCATATGTCTTCAAAAAGCTGCTCCTCCTGAGGCAGGCAGAGCCCCCCTGCTTTAGTCAGGTCATTCTGCCCATTCCCTTCTCCCCCTTTTGTGAGGTGACCCTGTGGGGCCAGAGCTGTGGCTGTCCCTGAGCTCTGCTGATTCCCAGGGCTGAGAAGCTGGGGATGGGCAGATATTTGTCCTCCTGTCTTCCTTGTCTGGTTTGTGGCTTCCTACATCCTTTAGATGACAGGCAGCAGCGCTGGGATGTTGGTCAGGAGAGCGGCTAGGGCAGTAACTGGTATGAAGTCAGTCTTCAGGAGGTGTTATGTCCTTCAGGCTCTTCCCAGTGCACTTGGCAAGGTCACGGAGCATCCTTGTTTCACGTGGGGAAGGGTGAGGAGCAAAAAAGGAAGAGGCATAGAGGCATGGGGGAGGGTGCAGCAAAGTCATTCTTCAGGAGTTGTTCTTATGTCCTTCAGGCTCTTCCCAGTGCACTTGGCAAGGTCACGGAGCATCCTTGTTTCACGTGGGGAAGGGTGAGGAGCAAAAAAGGAAGAGGCATAGAGGCATGGGGGAGGGTGCAGCAGAGAAGGGAGGTGAGAGGGGGCTGTTGCAATCCCCCCTCCTAGATCATGGTGATGCTCAAGTAAAACAAGAGCTCACCTTGGGAAGGGATTTTGGGCTGTGTGTAAATGTAGGAGAGCAATGGGGCTGGGTGCACGAGGAGGGGTACATCACGAGGAGGGGTACATCACGAGGAGGGGTACATCACGAGGAGGGGTGAATATGCGGAGAAGCTGGAGGGCTGGGTGTGTCAACCTCCCTGATTTTGGAAGCAGCTTGACCTTCTTTATGGGACAAACTTGATTTGAAAAGCAGGTTGTCTCCTTGGTGGCTGTTTCTGTGTCTTGGTATATCTCTCACCTGAGCCTGCCTGAGGCTCTGCGGGAGATGAAGGCAGCATGTCCATCCTGGAGAAGGACTTTGAGGCTGGGAGGAGCCCTGGCTGCATAACCCTGTAGCCTTGAAGCTGTATCACATTAGAGGATGCACGTGAGTCTCATGTCTTGTTTGACAGCAGAAAAAAACACCCTTGTTCCTCTTGTTCTCTCAAGCGAAGGCATCTGGAGACCTGAATCATGATGCATAAGGCCCTAAAAACTGCTGGAGAGGAGAGGTTATCGTCCTTCCAGCACCTGCTGTGCGTGCCACGTGCTTCCTTGCCTTTTCCTGTAGCGCAGTGATGCGAGCTCCCGCATGCCTGCTTGCTCGTGCAGCATCGCAGTTCGGGGCTGTGCCACGGGCTGCTCGTGGGGTCCTGTCAGCCCTCGGTGTCATGGGTCTGGGCGTCCCACCGGGACTGTGCGGCAGTCAAATACACAGAGCTGGGCTGTGACCAAAAGCGCTTTGTGAGTATTATACATACACACCCAGAGCAACATATATGAAATATAAACTTCTCTAGAGATGAGTATATATATTTTTACTGAGCTGGGATCTGAAGGGTGGAACACACAGAAATGTGAACCACGACTTTGTTACTTTTCAATTTAACTGCACTCGTATGTAGCTTGTTCTTTGCCCTTTTTGCCCTTTTCTGGGTTTATACAGACTTAAATGTTGCCTTGGACTTTTTTCCTAATTGATGGGAGAATTGGTAATTGTATGTGTTTGTTCTGAAAACGTCCAGGATTGAACAATTATCTGTGCTGGAAAACATCCTGTCAGTGCAAATACTGAGAACTCAGACACGAGGTGGGTATGCAGATGCCTCTTGTGGTCTTTGTGCCCATCACTGCCTTCCATTGCACTGAACCTCCCTGGAAAAGCCGCCTTCAGTCCCTGGGCTTTGGGGGTTGGCGAGATGCGGGTGCAAAGGGAAGTTTCCTCTGCGTGCCCCAGGCTGCACAAGTGTAGCCCTGTAATTTTTCATTGTTGTCTCCTTAAACAAGTTTTTCAGGTTAACGCTGAGATGGTTTGGAGTGGGAGGTGTGGTGGCTTGTGCCTGCAGGGTGGGTTGGTTTGTTTTTTTCGGGGGAGGTGGTTTTTCATTTCCCCAAACCTTCCACATGTGCCTGCCCTGTTGGTGGCAACCGCATCAGTTGGGATACTCCGGGGAGTTCTGCCTTTCCCGAGGGAGGGTTTTGCTTTTCCCCAGGATCTGTGGAGTGGAAGGGATTTCGGAGAGGTCATCAGAAGCATCTCTCTGCCCTCGGGCAGGATCAATAACCCTTTGTCACTGGTGATGGATGCTTCTCTATCCTGTTCTGCAAGACTTCCCTGTGCCCACAGGCAGTTAGGTTGTTCCAGCCCTCACTGTCTGACAAAAATTTGGGCTTGGCCTGGGGCTGACCTAGGGAGGAGCAGCCTTTCCGACCCCACTGAAACACGTTTCTCTTCCAGCAGGCTGCCTTCAGCTTTGCTACAGCCTTGTATTTCAAATAACTTTTACAATGTTTGGACTGCTCGAAATAAGCAGGTGCTTTGAAGTGATTGATGGAAATCCTTTTCCTATAAATGTTTTGCTCTGAGGATTTAGCTTTGAGTATTTCTCTCGGGGTAGGGAGCGGGAATGCAGGCTGGCATCCTCCCGCTGCCCGGGGCTGCCTGCGGCTCCTCGGGCAGAGGTTGTGAACACACACACGTGTGTGTGTGGAGGGCCACCACCACTGCTGCTTTTTAAGAGCAGAGGTCTAAGCATTGTTTTTCTTTTCGAGTTGTGCCTTGAAGTGGGACATGCCCGTGCTCCACGTGGCCTCTTGCTCCAGCAGCATGTCCCTACAGGAAGGTGTCCCTACAGGTTTGGTGCCCGAGGCAGGGGCAGCGCAGAACTGCGTTGCTGACGTGATCCCAGGCCCTTGGTTCTGGGCTTTTGTTCCCTTGAGCTCCTTTTTTATCTGTGCAAGAAATGTTCAGCATCTGGTTGTAAAACAGACCCCCCTCTCTGGCTTGCATGAGGGCACCTGGTCTTAGATAAATAACTGAGCTGCTCTCTTGACTTTCCCAGCACACAGCACCGAATTTATCCTTGGGTTAATGGATTTATTCTCATCTCGCTCCCACAAAACAGGGCTGTTCCTGAGTTGCCCAGAGGTCGTTGGCATGCAGGGATTGAATGATTTTTAGGCCAAACACAGCTGTGACAGGAGCTGGGAACTGAATGCAGCATCTCCACAGCCATGCAGTGCCCTGACCCCCCCAGCTGCCCTCCCCATGCCTGCACGAGTGGGAAGCTGTGCCCTTTGGAAGTGCTTTGGGCAGGGGCTGACTCTGGGCAGCCTCCTAGGTGTGCTGGTGTTCTTCCTTCCACAGTATCTCCTCTGCGTAGGAAGGTCCTTGTGATGGATAGCCTGGTATCATGATATCCAGCAGCCCTAGCTAGCAGTGGGCTCTCTCTCTTGGGGTTGTGGTAGAAGCTACCCTCTCTCCTGAGCTGGCATTGTGGGTGGCGGCAGGTCACCATAAAGCAGGGAGAACTGCTGTGTGCCAGGCAATGATATGGTGCCATGAAGCCAGTGTCAATGAGCAGAGCTGATGCTTGGGTCACCTTGCCTTGGGGGCAGCCTCAAAAGCGTGCCCAGCATGGCAGGGTGATCCCCAAGGAGAAGAGTGGAAAGCTGAAGCCCAGAGCAGGTTCTTGACTCTCTTGTGGGGCTTTAGGTCTTGCCGTGTCCACTCTGTGTGTTTGCAGCTTGTGAATGTTACAGGGTCGCTTGGTCCATGCTAGTGCCGCATGTCCGCTGTGGTGTTAGGGTGGAAACTGCTTTGCGGTACAGGGAAACTGTTCATGGTGGAAGGTAATGGTAGAGTTGTGTTGGCCAGGGAGCATCTTCAGGCTCAATTGCGCTGTTAAGAGCATCACTGAGATGTGTGAGGAGGAGGAAAACAAGGGTAGAAATGAGGAGTTGTGGGAAACTATCTTCAGATCTCCTAAATCTTGAGATACTGCTGTGGCAGGACCCAGCCATGGTGGATACGTGGTGCTGCAGCTCAGGGCCCTGTGGCAGATCCCCCGGAGCAGCCCAGCCTGCTGCTGGCCCCCTAACCTTCCTGGGGGGTCTCTTTGGGGTTGCACCCCTGCTTTAAATACGCACAGGAGGTATTTAACCCCCTGCTTTGCAGTCTTGCCTTGTTCCATGGTGAATGTTTATGGGCTAGGCAGGGATGCAGTCGCTGAGTGTGTAACTTTACTCACTCGGTGCTCTTGGGACAGGTTTTGCCTCGCTCGGTGCTGTCCAGGGCTATCACATGAAATTGCCGGCTGCAATTGCTTGGCCGCCACGTAGATTCTTATCTCAAGTGTCCTTTGGAACAGGAGCCAGGAGCTGTCTCTGGGAATGTTAAAACAATAAATGTGTTTTGCACCTGGCGATGGGAAGGAGCAGCTTTAGGGCTGGTGACAGCCTGCACACAGCCAGTGTGGACAGCTCTGCCTCTTCTCCGGAGGGCTGAGCATCCCGGAGGGGTGGGAGGGGACCGGAATGTTTTCTCTAGCATGGCCAAGCCCTGCTGGTGGCTGGAGGTGGCTCGAGTCCTTGGCTGTGCACTGGGATGAGTTGGGGAGAGGGGCTGTGGTTTAAGCAGGACTTGGTAGGACAGAGGGAAGGGTGTGCTGCTGCTGCCTGAAACAGGGATAGAGGAGAGGGAACGGAGCCCTGGGCCACCTTTTCTTGATAGTTTTCTTGCACATTGTGACTCTGGTCCCGTTAGGGCTCCTGGGGTCCTGTTTGAGTGCTGGAGCCTGTCGCAGCTCTCTGCTGAGGCTGCCAGGAGAGAAGAGCTTGTTTGAAAACTCCTTCCTGGGAGAACACTTGCCTGCCTTGGAGAGACAAACTCCTTCATTGGACTGGGCAGTGTGGGCTGTTCCTCCGTGGCATCTCGGATCCTGGGCTTTGGTGCGTGGACTGGCCCTGCCGCCCCTGGAAAATCCCCACAGATGTGGGAAATCCTGGCCATGAAACCATGAGGGAGGCTGGGATGGGGCTATGTGGAGCGGGGGTGGGGGTGTGAAGGAGGACTGTGCCTCCATGACCACAAGTCATGACCACTCTTGCTGAACAGCATCCAGCATTGGGTGGTGTAGCTTGGGGTGGTGGCTAGTGAAGAGCTAAGCAGCTTCCTTGTCCTCCTGGGTACCGCTCTGCTGTGGTGGCACACGGGGCACTGATTTCACCAGCTCTTGCATCTAGGTGCTCTCCAGCCGTGGACTGGAAGGTTGTCTTCACCTCAGCGTTCTGCACGTTGACTGGGTGTCCTGGGTCCCCTGAGCTGGGGGCTTGCCTGAGGACCATGCAGACATAGACCAGAGAGGTTGAACCAAGTCTCCAGTGCCCTGTCTCTAGGACATAGTGGGGACTTTGTTCTTTTTTTGGCTTCCTTTGCCCTGTGGGAAATCACTCTTTTGCAATGAAAGCCTGAAAGGAGGTCAGATGCTGAGGACATCAGCTCAAGTGCCTGGGGACCAAGAGGTTCTTTTTGTTTGGAGCAGGGAGAGGGTTTGAAAGCTGGAGGAGCCTGTGCAGGACTGTGCTGCTTCTCGAATGGTGCTTCTCTCTACCCAGGAGCTCTTTCCTCGCTGCCCGCCTTCACCTTGCCACCCAGGAGAGCTTCTCTGGGAACCTGCGGCTGTATCTTCATCTCCCCTTCAGGGAAAGCTGTTTCTTCTGCAGGAGGCCACACCTCTCTGAGGACAGGAGCATTGCATGGGCTGGGCTTAATTTAGATGAGATTGTGCACTGCTGACCTCAGCCCAGCTTGCGGGACAGGCACTGCACCGCGGTGAGCTGCTGTGGAGCTGATGCTGGCCAGGAGCCTCCCCAGAGCTAAAACCAAACTGCTGCGGGGTGCGTGTGCATCGGTGGGAGGGAAGCAAACCAAAGCACAGTACTAGCCACCTGCACCAGGAGTGGGGCTTTGTGAGCCAAAAGGTGTGGGAAGAAGGGCTTTATTAGCTGTATTTGAAATATTTCATCTCGATTCCCATTTAGCTGTGAAATCTAACTTTATTTTAGCTTTGAATATAGATATTTTTTTTCAAAACAGGCCTGTCAAATTAGTAAAAGGAAAGTTGATTAGGAAATGGCAGTGGGATTGAGATCTTTGTTTTTCTCCACGTGTGATTTGGCATGCAGATCGCTCTTATCAAAAATAACCCATTGGAAAGGGGTTTTTAGCTTATCAACACTTTCCAACTGGAAAAAAAAGAAAGTGCAGAGCTGGAATATTCCGGCCACCAGTTCCCCAGCCAGTGGCCACCCCTGGGCAGGGACCTGGAGCTGCCTGTCCTGTGCCTGAGTTATTGGGGGATGCTTAAACGAGGAGGGTTGTAAGGCTGTTTTGGGGTGGAGGCGCAGAGCTCTGCCCTGCCTGTTAACCCCAGTGTCCACTCGCTGTCTCCAGTCCAGGCCCATCCTAGAGAGCAGGAGCTGGAGGGAAAGAAGGAAGAGATTAGTTTAACAGTGGAGTGAAACAGCTGCTAATAACAGCTATGGGGAGGGGAAGGGCTGGAGAGCTGGGGAAGCCATGCCCAGTGCTCAGGGGTGCCCAGCAGAGCCTTCCTGGGGGGAATGAAGGAGGTTTAGGGGGTAGGGGGAGCAGCTCCCCTTGCACAGAGCCCTGTTTGAAGCCTCTTTGCGTCAATGAGTTACCGCGCCTCGTCTGAACATCCAACCATGTGGCTGGGGTTGGCCCTCCCAAGCCCCCACTGGGGTCACTCCGTGGGTGAGCAGAGTTGGGGTGCTACAGAGGGGGGACCCTGGTGCCACAGAGCTTGTGCTGTGATTGATGCTGCGGTGAGGGGGTGGGGGTGCAGAGTGCTGGGAGCAGGTAACTGGGTGTCAGGCTGGCTCCGCAGGGGCCATCCTTGCCCAGTCCCTGCTGCCTGCCATCAGTGCCTGAATTCACTCCACAATTATTCACAGATGCTGCAATTACGCTGGTGACACTGTGTCAGAAAACCTCACAGTGGCATTGGTGTGCGCGGGGACAGGAGGGGGTTATTAGCCTGTTATTATCCATTTACCCAGATATCCTGGCTAATCAGCTTTCAGATGGGGAGAATTAATTGGTTTCATTTGGAGCACCAGGCATGTTTAATTGAAATGAATTCCTTCCCATTTCCAAATGGGCATGTCCTCAGCAGCTGTTGGATGGGGAGAGGGTGCTGCAGCCCTCCCAGCACGGACCCTCATGGCATGGAGCAGCTGGGCCACAGCGAACCGGCTGTAATAGCAGTGCCCTTCAATCCTCTCTCCAGCTGGGAAGGAGCTCTTGTTCCTCCATGCACACACCCCACTGGGATGTGCTCCAAACCCTCTGCTTGCATCTAGGCTGGGGAGTGCATGGCCCAAACTGCCTCAGTTCCATGAAGCAGTGTGTGCTGGGGAGCTTGGCAGGACATCATAGTGGCACCCAGGTGGCATCGCTGTGATATTTGTGGGCAAAGGGTGCAGCTGGGGGCTGGAGTCAGGAGATTAGGGTCCCCAGGGCTGAGCGGGCGCTTGTCTGCACGCGGGATGCTCAGGGCTGTTGTGAGCTGTGTGCCTGGGATAAAAGCACTCTGTACCCCTTCTCCTGGTCTCACCTGGGCTTTGCTGCAGCACCAGCAGGCTGCCGAGCTGGCCACGCCGGAGGAGATGTCCGTGTTGGCTAGGCTCAAATCTGGGGGGCTAAGCAGTACCCTGCAGCCCTAGCAGAGGTGGAAGGGGTGGCAGCTGGCGACCTGCCCTGCATCGATCCTCCCTGTGAGGATGTGGGGAGAGAAATCCAGCACCTCGCGGTTGCCTCAAGCTGCAGGTGTGGGGACTGTCCCCTGGGTGTGCAGAGCTCTCCAGAGCTGAAGCTGCACCCTGGGGGCGCAAAGGCCACTCAACAGATGCAGACTCAGCTTTTCCCCTCCC
Organism: Buceros rhinoceros silvestris; assembly: GCF_000710305.1. Classification (NCBI taxonomy): domain Eukaryota; kingdom Metazoa; phylum Chordata; class Aves; order Bucerotiformes; family Bucerotidae; genus Buceros; species Buceros rhinoceros. The sequence goes on from NW_010403415.1 coordinate 34,610, forward strand.
AGCCTGGCAGCAGGATCCCCTGTTCTTCCTCAGCAAGGAGATCGCTGGCCTCCTGCTGTTCAAAGCCGCTTGGAAACAAGTGAGCAATGCAAAGCTGGTGCACTCCTGTCCTTCTATATTCTCAGCTTTCGATGGACACAGCGAAGGGGCTGGGCAAACGAGGAGCGGGTTTTCAGTGGTATGGCTGAGTGTGGTCTGATGTGCCATGGAACAAAAAGGTTTCTGTGGACCCATGGCTGTGGGGACTCTACAGCAGGAAAACTCCTGTCCGCGTAGATTTGCTTTTCTGCTGTGCTGAGCCCCGAGGTCGTTCAGAGGCATCACGCCAAGCACTGGGTGATGGGATCTCTGTTCTTGGGCAAGAAGACAAAAATGCCTTGAAATAGTTGATAAATTTTGTGTGTGCAAAGTCCTGTTGAAGTTAATGGGAGTTAAGTGTATGGTTAAGTGCTGTACTTAACTGGGCTCGTAACAACCTGATGGGAATAGCTGTGGTGGTGTGGGAGAGGAGGGCGGCTGTGGGCTTGCTGAGCTTTTTGATCTGTAAATCAATGTCTGGGATTTGGCTGCTCTGTGATGCAGGGGAGGGTTGGGGGGTTTCTCCAGATGTGCGGATTGATAAACTTTCTTTTCCTGGTGTGCAGTGCCCCAGGTACCAGGGTTGGGGGGGCTGCGGTACGTGACTCCTGTAGCATCAGCTATGATGCCAGAATTGAAAGGATGCCAAAAGCTACATAGACACGTGCTCGGAGCTTTTATCCCTGTTCCTGTGTCTGAATACCCTCCCTCTCCCCCTGGAAAGCAGTGGTTTGTGTTGCTGCTTTTCAGGAAGATATTCATTATGCTGAAATATTTACTTACTGTATTTAAAGTGCAAATATGGTAAGGCACTTTTTATACATGATAGGCTGGATCGTTCCTAAAGCAGCTGCCAGCTCTGGGATCAGTAATAAACCTTTAAAAAAATCTCACCAGCAGCAAAAAGAGCTCTTTCTGTCCATTCCTGCATGCACAGTAGCACATTTCCATCATCTCCGTGCTCCATAAATTGTTTGGAGATGCCTATAAATAAGCTCTAAACCCCTTTTCCAGTCTCTGACCTGTCTTTGCTTCACCCTGTGTAAAGCAGCAATACGCACTGACGCAGAGGAGACCTGGCCCATCAATGGGACTTGGTGTTGGGCTACTCCAAGAGGTCAGCATTTGTCCTTTAATGCTGTGATGAATTTTTCTCAATCTTTTGCCACCATTTGTGGACAAGCGTCCGAGATCTGGCAACCCCTGGGAGCTGGCTGGTTAATTGAGCAGGAAGGATGCTGTACCGTGCCACTCACCAGCACTTGGAAGCTGGAGGCACAATGTGAATTGTGTTCGTGTTCCCTCATCCAGAGATGTGCATCTTTTATTAGATTAATGTTTTTTTAATATATGCAGAATATACAGCGGGAACAGCATTAATTCGCACTAATGGTTGTGAGATCCACTGAGAATTAACCGCATTTTTTGTAAATTACTGAGGAAGCGGATAAACACAATTATTAAAAACACAAGAAAGGTACTTTTGCAACAGCACTACATGTTACTCATTTATCTGACAAGTGTTCTTTGCTTTTAATTATATCGCATCACTTGCTAGCAAACACTCCACTGGTGGATATTGTAATAATCCCAGTAACTTGAGACCTCACTTTAGCATTTGTTGAACCTTTGCTTGGAAGAGGTGAGAAGAAGGTGGGTAGTTCAGGTATCCCGTAGTGGCTGTGGTTTGGGGTCGTTGTCACTTGAGTCTGTGGTGGCTCGCGGAGGTGGTGGCTCATGCCTGGGTACCGCGGGGATAAGCTGTGTACACGCGCTCTGGGGAATGCTCTTGGGCACTTGCTGTGCAAACAAGGCAGACAAACACAGGGCGGGAGCAAACATGGTACCAGCTCCGTGTTTTGTGGGGTGCACTGAGCGGTGGAGGTGCTGAGGTTTGTGGGTGGTGGCTCAGGGGGTCTGAAATCAGCCTAAGGCAAAGACTTCTAAAAGATGTGCAGCTTTTCTGAGATTTATCCTTTTTTTTTTAATTAACGAGTTTAGCTGTGTCCCTCCTTCATGTGGTGCTGAGGGACACGGTGTAGTGGTGACCTGGAAGTGCTGGGTTGATGTTGGACTCGATGACCTCTTTTCTAACGCAAAAACTGTGCCGCTTCCACACGCCTTTTGCGGTGACTGACACTTCACTGTTCTGTCCCTTGGGGCCAACTGACCAGCAGCTTGGCTTCTCCATCAGATGCTAAAATGAATATTCCCCATGTTTTTCTGGTGGAGAAGGCACCAGCACGAGCAGACGCTGTGGAAGTGTTTGTGGCCTCCTCTGGGCAGTGGGTGAAGTGTGAATGTGGTAAAAGAGGCTGCAGAGAAACAGAGCAGACCGGGTTGGCTGGCACAGCCAAGGGCTTCACGCTGGCTGCTCTGCTGTGCCAGATGCTCTGCTGATGGATGGAGCACCTGCACAGGCAGACCTTAGTCCACAGCTCAGGGCTGGAAAGTCTGGAAAAACCCCCTGAGATGTTCCCATAGGCAGCACCATCTGCCCCCAAAGCAGGAGGAGGGATGTGCAGGGTGATGTTCAGGCTCCTGTGGGATTGGCTCTCCCTGCCTGAGTGGGTGCAAGGTGCAGATCTGCAGGTCTGTAGGAGAGGTCTGATTAAGAGGAACCCCCAAGTCTCTGCTGTAAGATGGGAAGTTCTGGAGTGGGGAGAGGTGGGGCCGGGGACATAGCACCACTAGCATCAGGCAAAGCAGGCATGGTCAAGCTGCTGTAACTGGTGATTTCAGTGAAACGAAGGCAAAACTGAGCCTTGGAGGACTTCATTGCTCTTCTCTTCAATTTGGAAAGGTATTAGGGCTGTGCACAGTCTCTTTGGTGGTCCTCCTTGGTACTGGGTGAATTCCCACTTGCCCTTTCCCTGGCGGAGGCTGCCTTTGCTGGGGTGCAACCGCGGGGCAACCGTGCTAGCCATTGGGATGCTCCTCATCTGAGCTGGGTCCCTGTGGGCAGTTGGCATTTGGGCTCTGGTCTGAAGGCTATGCAGAGAGCAATGTTGCATGGGTGGTGGCTCTGGGCTTGCTGATTTTGAGGGACTTGCCTTTAGCCCCGTGTTTAACTGTGAGGTGCTTTGCATGTTGACACAACCCTGGGTCCTCTTAACCTGCAGTGTGTGGTGGTCCTTGCCCATGAGACCTTGCCTGAGCTGGGAGAAGCTTACTGGGGATGTGGTGACCTTTTTATTTGACAAGAAGTTTGGTTGCTCTTAACTGAAGTGAATTTTACCTCCCCTTTAGAATATGGCTAAAATGCAAGTCAGGTAGGGGGTGTAAATTTGCCGAGCTTGATGAACACGTGCAGGGGTCTCTAACATGCTTAGTGGGGAGGAGGTGACCAAAACTCCTTAAAAAAAAAAAAAAACCCTTAAGCTTTAGTTTTTGTCTCAGCTTTGCACTCAGCCAACCTGCCTGTGTTAGGGAAACATGAGGACGAGCACATGAGACCTTGTGCATTTTAAAATCTTCCCCCTCTGAGGGCAAGCTCCGGGTTAGCCGATCAGTTGACTTCAGTGAACTGTTTGGTGCACATTAAAATCACAATTTATGCCATCTGCACGCTGGCTTTATAAAGAGCTCATAATCAGGTGCTTAATAAAATCACCTCCAACCTTCCTCTTTCAGTTCACTCTAAATGCCTTTTTTTTTTTACTTTGTAAAAATGGATTAGGAGTCATTTGGAATTGTTGTCCTAGCTCGGGGTGTGCAGGCATGTTTGGTGTGATTGAGGACTGTGTTTTGGTGCTCGCATGCAGCTGGCACCTGAGAGACCATTCAGAAAATTTTTAGTGGAGCATCCCACTACCCGTCTGAATGGCGCAGCAAGGCTGATTGGCAGGTTCACTCCTTTTTGGCTCCGTTTGTGGGTGAAACAGCAAAACAAAATACAGCATGGTTTAAAAACAACAAAAAATTATATGGAAATGTGACTTTTTGTCTGACTCTTTTTTAACAGGGAAGAGTCAAAGATTTTAAAGTTATGGTTCCCACAGCAACTGTAACTCATCTCTTGTGCGGGTGTTATACTTTACAGGATGGTATATTGTTATATCTGTTAAATTTATGCCCTGTGCGTGTACGTGCGGCACAGCAAGCAGAGCCACTGCGTACAGCGGATCTGTGCTGGCCTGATGGAGCCATCCTGCAGGAACCCTTCCTTTGAACCCCAGGGCCTCATCCTGCCCTCCTTCACCTCAGGATAAGCCCATTTGAAGAGGATGGTTCACAGGTGCTGGCAGCTCCAGGCAGGGTTAGGTGACACGGCTGTGGTAACAACAACAGCAGAAGACAGTGCTCTGTCGTCACTGTAGCTTGGTGATGTTGTAAGAGCTGTGCAAAGAGGAGGAAAAAAAAAACAACATAGCACAGTTCTCTTCGGGCCACAATTCAAGCAGCCATCCCTGCTCAGCAAAGCGCCGAGGCGTGTGCTATAGTCTCATGGACTGTAATGGGAATTAAACACATATTTAAAGTTAAGTGTGTGGTTAAGCACCTTGGTGAAGCGGTGCTTGAATGGGGATTTGAAGCGTACAGGGAGAAAACGCTGTATTTCTTAGTAGATTTGCCCTGTATCATTGTTGGCTTTTATGGAGAGGTGAGGTTGAGTGATTTTGAGAACAGAATTGGATACAGAGCTCTTTGGAGTATTAATTTTTTATTTTTTAATCCTGTGGTCATCTCTTCCTCGCTAGCTTTGTGCTATCTGTCTGTCCTTGGTTTCATTCTCATGCTCTGCCTCAGTTTCCCTGCCTGATGCCTGTGCAGCACGTTGGGGTATGGCTGTCAGAGGGTAGTTATAATTTATGGGGAGGGGTGGGCAACGTGTCCTGCTCTCAGGAAGGGCATTTGGAGGATCCCACATTCCCAAGGTGTGTCACTGCTATGCCACGTTTTGGGCAGGTAACCTCCAGTGACCGAGACGTCCCAGCTCTCCCAGGAGCATCACGTGTTTTGCCATGACGTTTTGTCTTGAACGAGTCTTCCTGCAAGTCAAGCCCTCAACTTGTGCTATCCACGCAGGAAGAGAGTGTCTTTCCATCCCTAGTTCATATTGTCACATCCCTTCTGCTAGCCCTGTGAGGACTGAGCAGGCTTGGTTAGGTCTGTGCCCAGAGGAACATCTTCCAGCGCCTTCCTGCTCTCCAGGTGCTGCTGTTCCATTTTTATCCATGAACCTAGCTTTCCTCTTGTGGGAGATGTGACTGTTACGTGCAAAGCCTGTTCCCCAAAGTCCTGTTTCTCTCCTGTCCTCTCCTTCCTTCCATGCATTTGGTTGGCTCTAACTCCTTCCTGCCCTCCTGTGTGATGTGTGTTAGTGAACAGGGTGCCTGTCTTCTCTGATCACAAAGCTGAAGGCATCTTGGTATTTCTGGGACCAATTCTGCCTTTGTAGACTTAGTTGGAACGGTGCAGTGTGTACGGACACAAGAGGGGGAAGGACAGAGTCAGACAGAGGTGCCATGGGTATAACAACCTTTCCTTGATTTTGCAGCAAAGAGAACTCCCCCATCACAGGGATGAGGCTGGTTTTATCCCTGCTCTAGAGAAGGGCACACTGTAATATCCTGCGCTTGGGTCACAACAACCATCTGCAACGTGACAGGCTTGGGAAAGAGGGGCTGGGGA
>NW_010403415.1:40592-50154 GCF_000710305.1 Buceros rhinoceros silvestris
CTGGAAAAAGGACTCTGAGGTGTTGAAGCATGTCCAGAGAAGGGCAATGAAGCTGGTGCAGGGTCTGGAGAACAAGTCTTATGAAGAGCAGCTGAGACACCTGGATTGTTTTAGCCTGGAGAAAAGGAGGTTCAGGGGAGACCTTCTGGCTCTCAACAACTCCCTGACAGGAGGGTGGAGTGAGATGGAGGTCGTTCTTTTCTCCCAAGTCACAAGTGATGAAACAAGAGAAAAAAACCTCAAGTTGGGTCAAGGGAGGCTTAGGTTGACCCCGAGGAAAAATTTCTTTCCCGTTGGGGTTGTGTAGGCGTGTCCCAGGCTGCCCAGGGCAGTGGTGGAGTCCCCATCCCTGGAGGGGTTTCCCAGCCGTGTGGAGGTGGTGCTGAGGGACAGGGGGCAGTGGGGACCTGGTGGCACTGGGGGAACGGGGGAGACTTGAGCTTAAAGGGCTTTTCTAACCTAAATGATTCTGTGAGCCTTTCCCCAGCTCTGCTACTTGTTTAAAGCTGGAGGGGTCTTGTGTGTCTGCAGGTCTGTCCTGCCAGGGCCCGGGTGGGCGAGGAAGCAGCGGGGAGCAGAGGAGGTCATGGTGAACGGCAACGGGCAGGAGGGGGAAGGCTCCGAGAGGTGTCTGCAGAAATCAGCCTTATGTTTCATCATTAACGATCTGAAAGAAGGTGCAAACAGCATGTTAATTAAGATTTGCAAAGGAAATACTTAAATTGAAAGGTGCAGCAAAGAGAAAAAGAGCAATAGGGTAAAGGAGCCCTAGGGAGAAGCTGGTGTGGTGTGAGGTTTGATCTGGAAAGGAAGGAAGCAGACGCCATGCAACCCAGCACGCTGAATGTGGAATTTGTCTTCCAGAGTTTCTGAGCACAGCTTGGGTGAGCTGCGGGGACCCTAGTGTGGGGTCTGGCCTGGCAAAGGGACCTGCTGGTGGAGCTGGGTGGGAGAGGATGGACAGGTCTGGGGCTGCCCCCCAGGCAGCCTGGGCACCGATGGTGTCTTCTCGGGGTTTGGCTGCAGTAGAGGGTTTGTCCGAGAGTATTGATTGCTAATTAATGGCTAATGTGGATGATCCCAGCTCTGCTTCTGGTTGTGGTTTGCCCTGGGATTTGGCTTTGGAGGTTTTATGCTCAGGAGCAAGCCTCTGCCTGGGGAAATGACATTTATAGGTCTCCGTGTTGCCATTGGCCATTGCTTTTAGTTAAATTAATTAGAAATCTGTTAGCTCAAATTACAGCCCAGCTAAAACCTAACGCAAATGTTTGTTCCACGTGCTTGATGAGCGCCGCTTTATTACAGCCCTCGGTAGTGGCAGAGCCAGGCCGGGAGAGGTTTGTGCTCCCAGCTGCCGAGGTCCGGCCCATGCTGGTGGCATCTCCCCCTTTATTGTGCTGGTAGGTGGACCTGCCTCACCTTGTGTCCAGGCTCCAGTGGTGCCTTCTGCATCTGGGTTGACCTGGGAGGGGTTGAAAAGAGAGAGGTAGGATGCCACAGAGCTGAAATGTGGGAAGGACAAAACTGGGGGAGTGGCAGACCAGAAGGGACTGTGGGGTCATCTGCTCTGCCCTTACTGCTGCGCAGGGCACAAGAACTCCCTAAAACCTTTATTTCTCTGTTGAAATAAAGCATAACTTTTCTAAAAGCATTCAGGCTTGATTTAAAAAAAAAAAAAATTGACAGTGATGGATAATCCACTACCACCCTTAGTAAATTGTTCTAGTGTTTAATTACCTTCACAGCCCAAAAGGAAAGGAAGGGAAAAGTACACAGAGTGAAGAGCTCTGAGGGTTGTGTGGTTATTGCTGATAGCTGTTTGCTTACCGTGGTTCACCCGCTGGGATGGTGCAGCGTGGTGCGATGCTCTGGCATCGGGGTCCTGCTCTCTGAAGGTGTGGGGTGTGATGGGGGGGTCTTTGTGCAGCGTTTGGGCTGGGCAGAGCCCAGCTGTCCGGGAGGACTGTCCTTGGAGCAGCAGGAAGGTAGCGATGGAGCTGAGTTTTAGCACAGTGTGAGACAATAATTGGTTTTGGATGTTTTGCAGGAGCAATATTGGTTTCAAAGCTAGAAAAGAAATAGGTTTTTTTTTTTCCCCCCCCAGAGCAAAATCTCGGACCACTGTTCAGAGGAAGCAGCAGAAGGGGTTCAGGTCAGTGCTGGGCTGGATGCTGCACTGTTTTGCACTGGTTTTGCTTTTGATCTGCAGAATGGTTTGGTGTAACAGGTCTGTTCAGCCCAAACCATGTTCTCCTCCAGCCTGGGTCCTTCTTCTGTGCCTTCAGCCCTCTCTGGTGTGGTGGCTAGCAGCCCATTCGGGCATGCTCCTCAAACGGCTGGGCTGCATCGCTGCGGTTGTGCTGTGTTTGACCACAAAGCTGTGGGGCTGGAGGACACCTACGGGGACCACACTGTGTCCTCCCCACTGTGAGGAGCAGAGCTGAACAGGCAGAGTCAGGAAAGGCCAGAGCCTCTTGCAAGGATGTTTGCCCAGACCCCAGAGGAGGAGCAGGACTTCCTCGTCTTCTGCCACTTTGGTAGGGAGGGGTAGTGTTTGCAGAAGCACACGCATCCTCTTGCCGCTCAGATGTTGTTCAGCTCTCGGATGGATGCCCAAATAGTGATCGCCCTCCAGGCTGGCAGCTTAGCAGCCTCCATAATTTATACAAGTGCCCAATCTCTTGGGCTTTGAGGTGGCTGCTTCCTTCAGTTTTCCTTCTGCGCTTCATGTCAGCCCCAGCCTTGCTGCTTTGCAGCTCAAGTCTGCTCTGGTGCCACAAGCCCTGTGGTTCTGCACATGCATGGGCTGTCCCCACCAGCCCTCTTCTCCCCCATCCTCCTCCTCCCATCCCTACTCCTCTGCTGTGGGTCTGGGCAGCCCTTTGATGCCCGGCAGCTCCTGTCTGGCCAGCTCAGGGCACACGGGAGTGCTGTGGGAAGGACATTACGTGGGAGAATATGCATGTTCACAGCTCAGAGGATTAAAGGCCCGTGTTCTTATCACTGCAGAACAGAGTATTATAAATCCAGCCTTAGAATACCAAATCCCCGTGCGGCTCGGCCATTGTTTGGGAATATTAAAAAGCTTGGAGACAGAAATAATCAGTTTCCGAATGACACATTGTCAAATAAAACATTTCTCATATTATCCCTTCCTTCCCCTTTCTCTCTCCTGCTCCCTCAGTTGGATAATTTAACATGAAAAATAGATTAAAATGAGGCTGGCTTGAATGCCTCCTAAGTTTGACTCTTCTTTTTCCTCCCCTTTTCCCCAGGAAGCTCTCCTGGCGTGTGCGCTGTGCTTAAACAAGCAGCTGCTGGCGCAGGGTCAGGGACGAAAGGAGTGTGTTGAAAGTGAGCTGCCCGCTATGAGCCCATGAGCGCTTACCCGAGGGGCTGGCACGAGAACCCCTGCCTTTCCTGGGCAGAGCGGGGACCATTGTCTCGGTAGCTGGCAGAGCAGAGATCTCCGGCTCATCCCCAAAGGATGCGGGAGCTGCAGCCAGGCTGGGCTGGGAGCCCTCACCTTCCTTGAGCCAACCCTGTTGTTCCCGAGCCGGGGAGGGGAGCAGCACGCTAATAATCCCTGTGCCTTTACGGCTTCTGTAATTTCTCCTAGGCAAAGAGATCTTTCATTTCATATGCTGACAGGTTTATCTGCTCCAAGCCATTTGTCCCAGGGGCAGAGGCAAGGTGAGCCCAGCCAGGCAGGGGCATGGCCCCAGCACTGCTGCGGGTGCCCAGACCCCTTTCCTGGGTCCCGCTGGCAAAGCTGCTCCTTGAGCAGGGCTTTCTCTGTTGCTCTGGCCTCTTCCGAGCATCTGGGTTGTCTCTGGTTGTGCTTTTCCAGGGAGGACAAGTGCCTGTGGATGTGGAGTGCTCTGCCCTGCAGCCACTTTGCAGAGAGTGGCCAGGCATGAGCGACGTCCAGCTGCGTGGCTCGGTGGTGGGGCCTTGGAGAAGGCTCTTTCTGGTAGTCGTGTCCAGGAGCGGTGTTCTGAGACTTCTGTAACGTGAGAGCCCTCGCGGTGCTGGAAGGACGCCAGCACGCAAGCCAGACCTGATTTTGCAGCACGGTTCATCGTGTTGAAGTTCGTGGCCCTGCTGAGTCCTTGTCACCAGTCCTCCCGTTTGGAGGGTCTGGGATGCCGTGGTTTCTCTCCTGCAAAGCAGGCTTTAAGGAAATGGCCCCTATCCGGCGCCAAGGGGTGCGGGTGGCTCACACCAGGGAGCTCCTGTGGTGCTCTGGGCTCTCCATACGACTTGCACTGCCAATTCTGAGGAAACACATCTACGTCTTCCAGACTGAGGTGTCCACTCTGTTTCTTGCTTCTGAGAGCGGAAGGGCGGGTAGGGCCCTCGTCCTGCGGATCCTTCAGGTGCTCCAGAACTGCAGGGCATGAACCCAGTCGGCTCAGCAAGCCCAGCCCTTTTTGGGCAGTGGCATCCCTGGTGCCAAAGAGACGCCTGCCCTGTTCCACATCGTGCGGCAAAGCCCCCATTGCTCTCGCTGCTCCTGATTTACATGCTCTGCTTTGCTCGTGTGCTGTGGGATAAAATTGCTCCGGTGCTGTGGAGATTAAGAGGCTGGAAGCTGGCATGCGCCTGCCTATGTGGGGCTCAGCGACTGGGGCTGAATTTAACCTCCAGAGCAGGCAGAGGCAGGGCTGGCTCCCTGCGCTGCTCCCCACTTTCCCTTGGGAGAAGAGGCCGCTTCCATGGGCGTACAGGTACTTAGGAAGTTTATTTTTTGGTAAAGATTCTTTTTTCTTTTATTTGTTTTTATGGTAATGTAGTTGGGAACTGCATTGAATCCAGTCTGGAGGTGGGGGAAGAGGAGAGCTTTGCAGAGAAGGTCTTGGTCTGGAATATGTTGTGCTGTGTCCCCAGGTCTGCAGCTGAAGCCTCGTTGAAAGCATAGGCAGATCACAGCCAGAAATGACGGAGCTGGGGTCACCGTGCCCCAGGGAGCGGCAGTTGTGTGATGCCGTTTGTTGCACCGTTGTTCCTGTGAAATGTCGTGTGTCTCTGCTGAGGCTTCACTGCTGCTGTGTTGGTGGCTGGGTTGTTTTGATGAGTATTTTTCTCCTAAGTGGTGGGATGTGATTGCCTCTGTTCCCATCTCCCTGTGTGGGGTGGGAGGGGGAGTTTGCCTGCCTTTGGCCCTGCGTGAGTGGGTGGGTAAGGGGTGCATGGTAAGAACAAAGTCCCTGGGAGAGCGGGCAGAGCTGACCTGGGGTGTCACTGTGCTGTCCCCAGCTGAAGGCTGCCTTTGTCACCCTGCTCCACTTGCCTGTGATGTCCCACCCCAGAGGTGGCTGCTCTGTGAACCCACCTGTGTGAGGTTCATGGAGCAGTGACAGAAGAGTACTCTGAGGGTGGAAGAGGAGAGGGTCCCTGGATGCTGGTCACAGCATCTCCTGGCCATCCCTGTGCCCTGCGCATCTCCTGACCCATGCCCTTTGCTCTCCTCTGCAGGGTGGACTGATCGCGTTGCTCCTGCTCCTCTTGGTCTTCATGGTGGCTCTGTACGCCCAGCGGCGCTGGCACAAGCGCCGCCGCATCCCGCAGAAGAGTGCCAGCACCGAGGCCACCCATGAGATCCACTACATCCCATCAGTGCTGCTGGGCCCCCAGGCCCGCGAGAGCTTCCGCAACTCGCGTCTCCAGGCCCACAACTCTGTCATCGGGGTGCCCATCCGTGAGACCCCTATCTTGGATGACTATGAGGATGAAGAGGAGGAGGAGACCCCGCGGCGGGCAGACCCCAGCACCAGGGAGGATGAGTTTGGCAGCCAGGTGACACGGACGCTGGAGAGCTTGGGCCGGGGTGGAGAGGAGAAGCCTGACTATGAAAAGAAAGGTTTGTGGCTTTTTTTTCCTCCTCTTTCCTTCTCATCCCCTGCCAGGGTATTCATCCTGTGCAGTGTCACCTGCAGAGGATGGTTCATCCATGCATAGCCCCTGCGGTTTCTGCTTGGTGCTCCAGGCTTTGCACCTCAGCTACAAGGTGGTTTGCAGAGCTTGTCCTAGAGCTGCCCTTCCTGAGGGGAGAATCACCTCTGGATGATGCTAGGGAAACTGAGGCACGGTAGCTGTGAGCTCTCAACCATTGCTGCCAGCCCTGAGGACCAGGTGTGCAGGTCTCGCTGTATTTCCTGACTGTGCTTTGCTGATGAGACGGCGTGAGAGCTGTGTGCTTGGGAGCTCCATGGAGCAGTGGATTCATAGGACCTGTCCCCATTGTCAACATCCTCTTCCCAAACCAGTCTCCTAAGTCCAGTGTGAGCCTGCCTGGTATGGTGATGTGGGAAGCTGATGGCTCTGCTCTCAGGCTTGGTGCTGTATCTGCTCCGGGCAATGCAGAGGCTGCTGTGAAAGCCCTGGCAGGCTGGGGGATGGCTGCCTGGGGGAGCAGAGCTGGTATTTCCCCAGGGAGAGAAGGGAACTGCTCTTCTGCCGTGGGCTTGTGTAGCACTGTCCACAGGGCAGGAGGGAGGAGTCGTTCCTGCTGCTCCAAGCAGCACTGGAACTTTGTCTCCCCAGCATGATGGGAATGCTGCGGGTGAGTGCTAGCACATGGGCATCAATCAGGCCGGTCTTTATTCCGTAGGTGGCAGAAGCGTTCATTGCCTCGCTGTTGAGTAGGGTATCAGTTCTAGCGAGCGAATGTGTCGGTGCGCTGGGGCTGCGCCAGCCTGCTGAGCCTTGATGCTCCTCAGAGAGCTGCTCCATAAAGCTGTATTTTCCACTAGCGGCAAAACAGCCCCTGTGCTTTATTTTCTGAGCAATCAGACAAATGATCCTGTAGTCAGCCACAAACAAAGTCATAGGGGCTGTAGATTTAAGGCAAGCACATGGGAGCCCTGAGCAGGGTTGGAAGTGGCAGATCAGAAAATACTCATTGCAGGAGGAAACGCAGAGCTGAATCCGTGTGGATCCGATGGATGGACACAGACTCCAGCTGTGAACAATCTCCCACCCGTGGTGTTTGGCATGGCGGTGTGTTACGCAGCACCTGTAGGTCAGATGAGAAAGAAGCTGTACAATTCTGTAAGTGTGGGTTCTGGCTGCTGCCTGCCCTTATAAGGCCAATTGCTTGTAAGGTGTAATGCTGCATAACGCTGCTGGTGTGGGGTATAAATCCCCTGGTAGACTGTAGGGCGGTCTGTATGGAGAGGGCTGAGCAGCTGGGGAGGTGCGTTACCCGCTAACAACCTTGTGGCTTCTGCCGGGAGAGAGGGAGAGACCAAACCATGGGTGACAGGTGCTGGTGGTGACTATTCCTGCACTTCTGGAAGGTGCTCAGGAGCTCTAGGAGGAGGCCAGTGCAAGATCTCTGTCAGTCTAGACTGGCTGCTCCTTTAGTTCTGTTAACTGCAAGCAAAACTGCTGCTGCCAAACCATGTGGTTCTGCTCTCTGCACTTAGAAACCCATCACCGAGAGGGCCAGCCAGGGTCTGGGTGCTGCCACCCTGCCTCTGTGTGGAGATGGAGGGACTGTGGGCTGCACGGGTCAACTGTGTGACTCAAGGGGATGTTTCTCCTGCGCAGAGAAGAGCAGTGCTTTCCCCGGAGTGTTTCAGCTAATGCACAGTTGATTGCCTGCGTTTTTAAAGTCTGTCTCTCTGAAGCTGCAACACCCACCTCTGCTTATCAAAATGTCATTAGAAGCCATTTAATATTGTTCACCTGCAATGCTCAGTAAAATGCATTTGAATAAACAAAAGCCAAGTGCATTAGTGCTGTTTGCTGAGTGACTCCGGCAGGAGCGAGGGAGGGATGCGCTGGCTTGCTCCGTGCAGAGAAGGGGCTCTTGGGGTGATGCTGGGCCATCCCTCCCTTCTCCCTGTGTGTGGGATTTCCACAAAGACTGAGCGGTCCCTGTTGGAGCACCCATGGTGGCAGTGCTGTGGGACAGGGATGGGTCAGCCGCCACTCGTGGCTCTGTGGAGGACGCGGTGGCTCTGAGCAACGGAGCCAGGGCGAGCGCAGGTGATGTCTTGTCTGGAAAGCAGGTCCCTGCACTTGTGATGGCCTTAAGTGGTGGCTGAGGTTGCGTTTCTTCTAGCCTTAAAGTGCTTTATATTCTTTCCTCTTTTAAACAAGTTTATGATGATGGTTTTCATTGCTCTCAAGTGTGGAGGTGCCTGGGGTCCATCTGCCATCCTTGAGTGCTGATCCAAGCACCCCTGTTGGCATCCCCCTTTGTATACTGCTGGCTGTGACTGGCCCATGGTGTTAAGAGATGTTTCCCCAACCCTCTGCTCGGTGAGAATGAACAAATGAAAGCCTTCACATATCTGAGCTACCTTTTTTATTCTTTCATATTCTCTTCTTTGTTTTGCTTTTCTATAAATTATTTAGAGCTGTGTGAGTGGGGAAGACAGCAGTAACTGCATTTCAGTCCTCTTCAAAACATAATAGTAAACAAGATCTAGGGCAGAATATTAAACTATCTGAGGGCTTCAGGAACTGGCAATAAAGAACTTCTTACAGTGACTGAAAAATCACCCCAAGCCGCAGCTGCGAGCTGCCTGCAGGGCCAGGGCTACCCCAGGCTGTGAGATGTCTTCACAAATTCTCCCACTAGTTCAGCTCGTGATGCTGTCAGGCTTTGTGGCTTGGACTGACACAGGTTTGTGCCCTTCCTGGACTGATCCTTCCAAACTGTGCTGGTTTACTGTGCATTTTCCCTCTTGGATGAGGCTTTGCTCGGAGTCATGCTATGGTATGCGCTAGTTAATTCTCTCAGCTGAAGCCGGTCAGAGCCTGGATTGCAAAGGATGGAGGTGGCCTAGGATTTCTAGACTAGAAATATAAATACACTTGCTGTGGGCTTTGCACTCTGACCTGGTTTGCACGCGCATGGGAAACATGGTGACTCAGGAGGTGTCGGACGTGCCCAGGAGCAGCAGATGCAGCTGGAATTCCCACGGGGATGTGGCAGGTGGGGTGGAGAAACTCAGCAGTTGGTGCGAGCACATACCACGTACCTGGAGATCCCCAGGAGCTGGAAACTGGTTCTGCTCAGGCACGGTTTTACCAGTGGGTTGAAGATGGATGCTTCAAGGGGACGCCCAGCTGGAACATGGCGCTGGCTCAAGGACAAGGTCACCCTTCCTGCCGGTGCCTGGCTGTGTGGCCAGAGCTGCCAGGTTTTGGTGCAGTCACTGGGGCCAGGCGAGGAGCTGTGCCTGCATCCCGCAGAGTCCGTCTGTGCTCAAGGGAAAAGCTCTCCTTGCTGCTCTTGCAGCGTAGTGTTGTGATAAGACATCAGCATCAGCTGGGACTTGTCAGCAGGCTCCAAATGGTATCATCGCTGGGGCTGTCACTGGAGGCTCTTTCAAGTGTCACTTCCCAGCATTAATTACCAGGGATGGCAAATCCAATGAAGATAGAGCATTTCGGCTCGCCCTCCACCTGTCCGTGCTGCTTGTTTCCCCCACGTGCCAGGCAGTGATTGATTTGCTGGTGCTGGGTTGTGCTGTTGGTGGGCGCTTCCCACCATTTGGGATCCATGCACCCAGTGCCCTGTGGCTGTTAGCCTTGATTGCCCTTT
>NW_010403415.1:50251-52782 GCF_000710305.1 Buceros rhinoceros silvestris
GCGTGGGGTTTTTATTCCCCACATGGAGCTTCTGGATGGTCTGGCAGGGAATTAGGCTGAATGACTCTGCTGCACACAGCCCTGCAAAATGGGAGAGAAGTCCCTGCCTGGGAGGTTGGGCAGCACAAATGCCTTGTAAATCAGCGGATGAGCAGAGCACGGATCGACGAGCCAAACTTTCCTCGCAAGTCCCAGGCAGTGCTCTGCAGTGATCCAGACGGGAGGGCTGCTCCCACGCGGCGCCGGAGCATCTGACGTGAAGCCCAGCGCAAACAAAACACGGCAGCGATGTGCTGAATAACGACATCGAGCAAGAAGCGCGTCTGAGTGATAAAGTTAATGAAATTACAGGTTCTGACCTGATACCAGGCTCTGCTGTGGGTAGATAAACAGCAGGGCAAAGATGAGATGTTTATTTCTCCCTAGCTGCAGTTGTAATCTGGATGCGCCGTGCAGGGCCATTAACATTATTACTGTTATGCAAAATCATTTTTGACTTGGGGGAAAAAAAAGAAAGAGAAAGAAAAATCCCCTAACTCCCTAGAAAATGGAAAGCTGACAAAATTAGAATTGCAGCAGGAGCAGAAGCTGACCCAGTGACATTGCACAGAGCCCAAATGAATTTAGACACAAGAAAAATCTGAGGCAGTTTAAGAAGAAAAGCAGGTGGGTTTTTTTATTAATATAATAAAATGTGGTGCAGCAAGGCAGGAGGCGATAGCCAGGCTGTCCTAATTAGCCAAGAGGACCCCTCTGTGCCAGCGTGGAAAGGGGGCTGTGCCGTCTCCTCGGGGTTTTGGGTTCTCTCTGGCACTTAGAAAGTCTTCAGGGGTTTTGTGCACCGGGATGGTGTGTGATGCTAGGTGGGGTCTGCTGGTGTGGTGTGCGGTTGCTGGAGTCTTGGTCTTTGCTGGGGAGACCCCTGTGCCCTAACCCAGTCCCTGTGTGTACACAGTTTTGTGATTAAAGAGGTTTGGGTAAATTTGTGCAAGTGATGTCACTGTCCTCGCTGCCTCTGTCCTCACTTCTCTGCGTAGTTTCCAGTCCATGCTCCTGATGATTTCTGCTCTCCTGCCTTTCCTGAGCAGATGGCCTCAAGCTCCAGCCCCTTGGGAATTCCTAACTCGCTTTTATTTTTTCACATCCCTGGCTCTTGTCTTTACCGATGTGGTGTCATCCTACAGCCACAGGAACCCTTTGCTTCTGTCCATCAAGGACTGTGTGAGGGGAGTTGGTCCCAGTCCATCACAGGCAGCACTGCTGCATCCCTAGATGGGCCATGATGGATGCACGGAGGTGGAGTTAGTACGTGGAGGCAGATAAAAGTCCAGCAAGTGTGAATATGGGGTTACCCACAAGCTCCCCAACGAGAAGATTTTGCCAAACTGAATCTCCTAAGGATCAGTGAGAAGAATGACTTCTGCCTGGTAAAAATTGAGGAGAAGAGAGATGTGAGGCTGCAAAATGAAGTATCTGCAATTCCAGTCCTTCAACAAAGGACCCTTCTTTATTTTCTCAGTTTCTTTCATGTTCAAAAAAAATAACACTTTTCAAGCAGGCCTTTGTGCTGGCTTCACAGACTCTGCAGTCTGGGCATGGCCTCCAAGTCTAGACAGGAGACAGGACTTATTATCGATGGTACCAATGATTAATACCATAGGCATATCAAAGGTGTGGTTGTGCAGTCATCTTGCATTCATATCTCCTGGGCTTTCTTCTTACCTGCTGTGTTAACTTAGGAATCTCTGAAGTTTCTCTTGCTTAATCCATGGTTGCTTTTCTCTGCACTGATAGCACGAGGCTCCACTCTGCCACTGGCTGCTTTGGTAACCCTGGTCATATCACTTACTGGTCCAGTCCTCATCTGTGAGTTGGAGGAGGGAGTCAAGCCAGACAGCAGTGGGGCGGCACGAGGGAACATTGAGAAGTGCTAATGTAAGGAGCTGTGGTCCCAACAGCCTCCCAGCCCAACTGCTCCGGGTGATGCATCTGGAAGAACTGCGGGAAAAGGGTTTTTGTCGGGGGAATCAAATGGTAGGTTTGAGATACCAGCAAACAGCAGGGAGGGGAAGGTCCTGGTGATGAGGAGAGGAAACTTCCTGTGCCACACCACCAGTGTTCTGGTGGCCGCATCTCGGTTGTCATCTTCACCTCCCAGTGAAGACTCCTCTAAGGGAGAGGTAAGGCAGTGCTCTGCCCGAGGTTGTGGTGTCAGAGCTGGGGAAAGGACGGTTTTGGGCTGAGATGTGAAAGAGGAGGGCAGGTGGTTCAGCTGTGCCCTGGAGTTGCTATTCATTACCAAAACATGAGCTCTGCGGTGTCCTGGAGGAGAGATTTACAGGTGGGTTGTGAGTCAGTGGCGATGCCCTCATAGTGGGCAAGGATGATGGTGGTGTCTTCCATGGAGGTCCCAGGGGCAGCAGGATCAAGGTGACTGGCCTGATGTTGCTGTCCCTGAGCTGACAGCCCTCACGGGGACATTGGTGCTGTCAGCCAGCTGTGGCTGGCTGCTGGCAGGGAGATCCCTGCCC
>NW_010403415.1:52824-54143 GCF_000710305.1 Buceros rhinoceros silvestris
GGGACATTGGGCCTGTCAGCCAGCTGTGGCTGGCTGCGGGCAGGGAGATCCCTGCCGTGCCAGGGTCTGCTGTCCCTGGTGCCCCAGCTGGGGCTGGGAGTCCCTCTCCGTGGCTGCTGTTCGCTCCGGTTGGCAGATGCAGTGCCACCTCGAATGCAAGCACTAACCGGAGGCTTTCTGAGCCTTTAATAAATAAAACGATGGCTTAACGTTTTCTGGGGCTGGAAGCTAAAATGGGACAGTATGTCAGGCCGGCATCTGATGTGTCTTGAGGCTCTGTCTTCTTTCCAGTGACCTGATGGGATCACGACCCTCTTTGTACGTGATCAGCTTTTCCCATCTCTAATCCCCGCCAACTCCTTCTGTAATTTACAGAGATCTTTGAAAATGTATATTCACGTTGCCTACCAGCGGAAAGTGGTTTTTGCAGTCCACTATTCCTGACTGAAAAACCTGGCTGCAAATTTCAGCTTTAAAGAAATAAATAATAAAAAAAAGGCCCAATAGAGTGGGAATTGGGTCCCAGTTCAGGAAAGCATTTAAACACGTGCTTAGCTAATGTCTGTAGTTATTAGAGAAATTAAACATGCTTTTCGGGCCAACATGCTTAATTCTGGCTGATTTGAGTGTATTAATGAATAGGGGCCCCAGCTGCAGAGGTTATGACAGATATGCTGTTGGGTCCTTCTGTTTTATAGTGATGCCAGCTCAAACTTTCATGATGATTTGAAAATGTCCATACCTGCCAGGGATGAGCTTTGCTTTCCAGAGAGATAAACACAGTCATAATTAATACATTAATTGCCTTTTGAGCTCTGAACTAGAGAGCTGCCAGGCTGGAGTTTTAGGTTTGTTTTGATCACCCCATCACACAGAACTGGTTGCCTCCATCCCAAATTTGGGTTGTCTCCACCAATATGGTGGGAGGGAACAATGGTCTCTTGGTTGTCCTATTGGATGTGCTTCCCCTCCTTTACACCCCCCAAGAAAGCTGCCTAAGGCAGCACCACAGATGTGAGGAGCGTGCCCAGGAGGCCTCCCCGACGAGCCCCATGTCCAAAATGCCTCCAGCAGCAGGTCAGAAGGGATGGGGAAGCTCCTGGGGTCCAGTGGCTGCCTCTGCTCCTGCATCCCCTTAGCCAAGGGAGGTGCTGTGCTGCCCTGTGCTTAATGACTAATTAAGGCTTAAACATCTCAGAGCAACCAGGGCTCTTCCTGACCCATGGTAACTGTTGCTGTTGAGGAAAAGGCTGTTAGGCTGGATTTCCTGATGTGGTTTCCTTGTTTTTCTACCCTCCCTTTGCTATATTCTGCTCACC
>NW_010403416.1:0-204 GCF_000710305.1 Buceros rhinoceros silvestris
CGCAGCCGCCGCCGCCGGGAGGGGAGCCCGGCCGAGGGCAGCAGCAGCCCCACTGCACTTCGGGGCATCGCCGCGCCTCCTGCTCTCGTCTGCGGACTTGGGGAGGGCGGGAGGCCTGAGGTGGCTGGGACTGAGGGGTGTTAGCTGCCAAGGCTGAAAGAAGTTGCTGTAGGAGCCGGGCGTCATTGAAAAAACCTGTGACAA
>NW_010403416.1:392-810 GCF_000710305.1 Buceros rhinoceros silvestris
CGAGGGAGCACTTGTGAAACAGTTGCAGGAGTTGAGTGCAATTAAAAAGGTTATTGCTCGGGGGCGGGGGTAGGGGCAGGTTCACGACCCTCTTATGCCGCAGCAAATTGTTTCTCTTCCGTGCTAGGGGAAAAAAAAAAAAAAAGACGACCTTAAGTTCTCACACTGGAGTCTGCACACATCGTGCAGGCAACGAGTAATGATGGAATGAAGTCTCTTGATGGAGGCTTTGTACGGTAACATTATCCCTCCCCGGCTGATACGCACAGGTTACAAAGCACTGCCCTAAAAAGCTGACCCAGCTCATCTGGATGCTGTCTCAAAGTTTGAATAATTAGTGGCTTCCAGCCGCTTCCCCCTCCCCCATATCCTTTGCAGCCCCTACTTAATGAAAAGAGCCACGGGGAGGGAGCGAAGC
>NW_010403417.1:0-1699 GCF_000710305.1 Buceros rhinoceros silvestris
CCCGACTCCTCGGAGGTCTCAACAGTCTTCCCGAGCCTCCCTCGCCCGAAAGCCGCCACCACCACAGGTCTCTGCCGCGGGGGCTTTCCCCCCCACAGAAGCTCCCTCCAAAACAATCACCTCCACAGCAACTGTTGGACCCGGGCCATCGCGTTACGGGACCTTCCACGGAGCTCTGAGAACACGGTGGCAACGGCACCGCACCTGAATTCACTGGACCAACCCCCAGCTCACCCGGCCCCGCAGAGCCCAGGCGCTGCCGTTCTGCAGGCCCCACTCTCCAGATTCTCCACCTCCATTTTCACATGACTGCCATTCCCCGGCGCCAGCTGTGGGACCCATCAACCAGTCCACCTGGGGTTGGTTTTAATCACAAGAACCATCAGCGCCTGGTCTAGAAACTCCCACCTCAACCCACCCACCTCCACGCTGACATCCTGGGAAACACCAGCTCCCACTGGGCAGTGCCCCACCACGAGCCACGTCCCCTGGCCTCGTGCTTCCAAGCTTTGCCCTTTGGCCGGTGGCTCCTACGGAGGACTTGCACCCTCTGGTGCTCCAAATGGGTTCCCCTAAACTTCTGTGGGATCTTTCCAGCGAGGAACAGCCACCAGGAACTGCCTCCTGCTCAACGTCACCGAGGTCCATCCAGACGCCCGGTGCTCACACAGAGGCGAGGGCACCAGCATGGCACTGGGAACCCTCCCGCTGCAGACTCGGCTCCCCGGGAGCCGTGCAGCTCCCGGCACCTGATGGAGAGTTTGCACCTACCGCGGGCTGGAGCTTCTGCTCCAGGGACAGACACGGCCAAACCAGCAGATCTGAGCTGCCTGCGAGACATGTCGCCTCCCGAAGTACTGACCGTCATAAGCTGAAACATCCCGCTGAAGCAGAGGGGTTTCCATGGCTTCAGAGAGCAGAGCACAACCGCTCGCTCCCTTCGGAGCTTCTTGTTTCAGAAAGCGTGGGACACTCGTCAACGACCCACACTGCATCTCCAACTTCTCTGCACCCACAAGGACCCCACCCCGTATCTGAACCTGCCTCAGTGGCTCCTTCTCTCCTTCCCACAGCTCCAACCCCGACCAACACGCTCCTTGCCACCATGTCACCGTCTCTCGAGCCCCACCAGAAGCGTGGTACGTGGGCTGTCAAACTCACCCAGGGAACTGCAACCGTCTTCAAACGCTGCCGGTTTTGCCCACTCTGGACTCTCTCAGCCTTTCGGGAAACGGCTCCGTCAAGTCCAACAGCACCCGGGGAAACCGGCGGTTGTTATTTTAAGAGCTTTTGGCAGACCTGGTCTGTAGATTGTGCCTGTGATCTGTTCCATTTTCAGCAGAAGTAGCTCACGCTTTCTTCTCAGATTCTCAATTTCACTCATGACACCAAGTTGCCTTTGGGTTTTTTTTAACCTGAGTAATTAGCAGGTCTGGAAGAGACTCGTGTCTTCTATTAACAGAGAAAATGGATTATACAAATGCAGAAGTTCTTTACAGAACAACAGAATCGTTTGGGTTGGAGCTCAAGTCCTCCCGTTGCCCAGCACCGCCAGGTCCCCCCTGACCCCTGTCCCTCAGCAGCACCTCCACACGGCTAGGAAACCCCTCCAGGGACGGGGACTCCACCACTGCCCTGGGCAGCCTGGGCCAGCCCGGGACAACCCCAACGGGACAGAAACGGCTCCTCAGGGACAACC
>NW_010403417.1:1954-2894 GCF_000710305.1 Buceros rhinoceros silvestris
CACGCTCCAGCCCCTCCATGTCCTTCTGGGAGGGAGAATGAGGGGACAAAACTGACCCCAGGATTTGAGGTGCAGCCTCCCCGGTGCAGGGGGTCGATCCCTGCCCTGGTGCTGCTGGCCACACCAGTGCTGGGACAAGCCGGGATGCCGTTGACTTTCTTGGCCCCCTGGTCCCACTGCTGGCTCCTCTCCAGCTGCTGGTGACCAACCCCGCCAGGCAGTTCCCAGCCGCTCTGCCCCCAGCTGGGAGCACGGTAAAGGAACAGAGTAGTGCTAAAACTACAAAACAACCCCCAAACCACCCACTTTTCAAGAACTCTTGTAGCTGCTCCTCACACTTTAGGAGACCAAACTCTGCTGTCGGCACTGCTCCTCAGGCAGACACAAAGACCACGCGAAGCAGCAGGCTCTGAGCGCAGCGCCGGAGAGGAGGCGCAGCTCGGAGAAGAACGATGAAAAAGTCCCGCGTTGTGTGTGGGAAGGCTGAAGGGAGCGTTTCAGCACATCAGGAGCTGAATCACTGCAGGGAGGTGGAGCCAGACAGATTGACAAGATCTGTAACTTGAAAAATGACCTAAGCCCAAGATCAATCATCTCACAAAGTAGCTGACGGAGGGAACGACATACGGAGGCAGCTCAAGGTGACGAGGCTCAATGTCACCATGACATGCAGAAACTGCATTAAAGGCACATGCTACAACCGACCAACTCTTACAGAACTCAAACCGTGGACAGTTGCAATCCTCTGGGCACCACCGGGCCGAGCAGAGGTTCTGTTACCTCTTGGTATCACCACACCACGTGACCTGAACAGATTTCCCTGCTCCAGCAGCACTTTGGGGTGAAGCCATTAGCAAAGGTCTCTGTCCTGTGCCCTGGATTAATGAAGAACGTAGGTTCCAGGGACACACTGCTGAGAAGCTGAGGCGCAGCACATAAA
>NW_010403418.1:0-3359 GCF_000710305.1 Buceros rhinoceros silvestris
GCAGGGGGCTGGACTGGGTGATCCCCAGAGCTCCCCTCCGACCCTGCCAGTCTGGGATCCTGTGTCTTCTTAAAGTAAAGATACAGTCTTGTGATCGAAAGTGAAGCGTGTTTGACAAAGCGCTTTACTAGACTGATCATCAAATTTGCTTCTTTTAGTTGTGATTTTGAGAGTGCAGCAACTCTTAAGGATGTTGTTGTTTCTAATGCCTTTTAGATAATTTGGGGTAAAAACTCTCATTGGGCTTTATGGGGCTTTAGCCAGCTTATGAAAGGCCAGTGCCAGTTGTGTCTTGTACGCATCTGTGTAAGTGTTGTAGTGAGTTTGGGATGTGAGAAGGGTCCTAAGATCTCTGACCTGTGAATCAACATGCCTGTGTCAGCATTTTGACACCTGGCAAGATAAATGCTATTGATTGTCCGTGGGTAAAGCGGATGTGGGGAGAAAGAGCTGCTTTGACTCGGGTCAAGTTCATCATCAACCTGAAAATGAGAGAGTAAAAAACTTCATATCCTTGTTTTCCCCAATCCCCAAATCTTTTTCCACTGTGACAAATGAGGAAAATCTCTGCCCAGCAGTGGCTATACGAACACAATGGGAAATCCTGGAACAGCGGCACCTTGGTGTGAACCTGGGTGCCTTATGCTTGCCTGTAGGCTTCCCAGCAGCAGTGATTAGGCTGTAGGAGCTCTAGTCAGAGGCAGAGGCGTCACTCTCCTGTTTAGAGGATGGTTAGCAGGGGGTGTTAGAAGCTGCTTGCATGCAGGCAAGATGTCAGTATTTCAGTAAGTTATGCCAAAAATTAACTGGGTCCTAGAGAGGTTGAGTGCTGCTGTGTGAACTGTTTAAACTCAAGTTTTGTTGCAGCAGTGATTAAACCTTGTTCTCTCTTGCAGTTTTAAAGGAAGGCCGGCAGTTTACCTACGAGAAGGTTGACTTGACCAACATTAGGGCTATGCTGAACAGTAATGATGTCAGCGAGTACCTGAAGATCTCACCCCACGGATTGGAGGTAGGTTATCACTTTGGGATTTCAACCTAAAAAGGAGTCTGAAGAAAAAGGCAGGTTTTAGCAATTTTTGTTTGCCTCTTGCTTCTGTGATGTTGTAGAATGAATCGGTTCTCTGCCAGCTTTGTGTAGAGAACTTGCTTTGTGGGACGGTTCTGACATGGCCACGCTGACCTCAGTCGTAGAAATGTTCACACTGAAGCAATCCCTGTATCTGTGCCCCGAAACCCCAGAGAAGTGAGCAGCCTGCTGAGGTGTCAGCTGGCTTTTCGCTCATTTTGGCTAAAATTGTTCACAAAGTACAATTCCTATTGTTTGTCCTGTCTAGTTCTGGAAAACCTGCAGCAGGAGGGTTGTTCCCAGCCCCGTACTGGGTTTTTTCCTCTGTTAGTTTTACCAAAAACTTGTTTGGCTACTTACAGATGGGTTTTCACAAACTGCCCTTGAGTACCTCTGTCCTGCGTAGCAGGAGTCAGCTGACAGCTGGTGGCTTGGCTCTTCCTGTCTGGGTTGTCTTGGCCTTTAAATCTTTAAGTTGACTCTGCCAGCTTTCTACTTTTCTCTTCCCCCGTGGCTCACCACCGAGCAGTGTTCAGTCTTGCCGACTGCGTGACGATTGCTGCTGTGAAGAGAGGTCCCTTTCTGTCTGAAGTGCCTCTGAACTTAGCACTGAACTATTCTTACATGCAAGAAACGTGATCCAGGGAAGAAAGGGGCTCACTTGAATGCTGATTTTGTTGAAACTTGATTTTTGGTTTGGTTTCGGTAGGCTCGATGTGATGCCTCATCCTTTGAAAGTGTTCGATGTACGTTCTGCGTCGACTCCGGCGTTTGGTACTATGAAGTTACGGTCGTTACTTCGGGAGTGATGCAGATAGGCTGGGCCACCAAGGACAGCAAGTTTCTCAATCATGTGAGTACACGTGACGTCATCTAGCCGATGCCGTGACTCCAGTGTTCTTCTGCTTACAACTCCTGTGACCACAGCTCTGGCTCTCCTGAGGTGGTAACTGAGTGCTCGCCTGTCTCCTGTTTTTCTGTGCCTTTGCGACACTGTTTTTGCAGAGTGTGGTGGCAGAAGCAGAGCCTGCGTTGTCATTGGTACAGACCGGGTCTGCTCACACGAGTCGTGTGGAGCTGCTGGCAGGGACAGCTTGTTCTCTGCTCGCTGGCTGGAAGCTATGGGGAAAGGATTTCTTATTTCTTGTGGGTTCGTCTCTTCTTGGACATTCTGTAGGTAACACGGTGGTGACTATCTTGGTTTTGGGAGTAAACAATGACTCACTAGGGTCCAGCAGATGATCATCGTGCACAGACTTTTGGACAGGTCGCCAAGAAGCCGTTTGATTACCCTCTTTAACATACTTTCCCATTAACTTCCGCAAGGGAAATGACTGTTTAAATTGACTCCAGGATTGCATGGTGTCACTGGCGCTGCTGGCAGCAGCCCTATGGTGTGGTGAGGGTATGTGACACCTTTTTTAATTAAAATAAGGATTACGAAAAGATTAAACCCTCTGCCTTCTCACCTTTATTCTGATCACACAGAAGGAGCACACTGTCTTATCTTAGAGCTTGCTTTGCTGTCCCTCTCATCCAGGTAATTTGGTATATTATTCTTAATTCCAAGTATTATTCCTCCTGCTATTTTGCTTTTTAAAATATGTACTTACTGGCATTAAAGCAAAATGTGCCATATGCACTTGAAGTCCAAACCTATACTCAAGAGAAATGCTCTCAAACATTAGTAGAGATGTAACTCCGGCGTCTGAAATCCTCGCGGTACCTCGGTACGGCTGTTGCAGACTCTGTACACTGGAGCATAATTTGCTTCAGTATTTCCATAATACTACAAGTGTAGTGATTACTACCCAAAAAACATCTCTGCGTCAGCTTACAGAGGACTTCTCCTCAGTAGCAGCCTTCCAGACTTCCATTAAAGCTCACTAAGGTGCAAGCTAGAATTACGGTCCAACAGGGGTGTACGGCCCAGCCTAGCAGGCTGAGCAGAGTGGAGCTGCCATGCTGGGGTTTGGAGCCAACGCTGGCTGAGCCTGAGTAACAGATGTACCTGTAGCCCGCCCTTATCTTTCTGTTGTAGTTGCATGGCTTTCTGTTCCTGTGGGGAGTTTAATTTAGGAGCGTTATAGATATATATTTAATGTAGAGAGAAGCAATTAAAACTGCTCATCTCTGGTTGTAGTAGAAAAAGTCATTCTACAGCTGAGTCAAATGCAGAAGCTAATGTGAAGACAGGCCAAAAAAATACGTGTGAGTAAATATTGATGGTGGGGATGTGAGAAGTACCTCAAGGAGATGGAACAAACACCAGTGGCCAGACACCCAGCAG
>NW_010403418.1:3371-6740 GCF_000710305.1 Buceros rhinoceros silvestris
TGAGCTCAGTGGTCTCGCTCTGTTTTTTCCAGTTATTGCTGTAAATAGTGTGGTCTGTTCGGCTCTGCTGGTGCATGACCTACGCCACGTCACACCCAAAGTCCAGTTCCGCGTTTCCAGCATGGGCTTACAAGTGTGATTTAAACTTAGAAAAAAAAACCAAGCCGCAGCCAAACAAAACCACCACACAGGCCTGTCCTGAGCATGGGCCTGGAGGCGTCGAGTGGAACGGAAACTGTCGAGGAGAAAAGGCCCCGGGTCTGCCTCTAGACTAAGAGGCTTAAAAGATTTTACCCACTTACTGTTAAGGAGCTTGGTGACTGTGCGTCATCTGTCTGCGCTTCCTGGGCAAGTATGAGAACAGGAGGTGTCACAGCCCGCAGCGGGATGGCTGCTGTTGCTACAGCTTTTGCTGGTGACTGAATGCTGCTGTCCCCCAAGTTTGTCGGGTCCCAACCTGAAACACAACGGTGCTCTCTTCTGGGAGTGCCATACGCTGTCATCAGTGCAGCCACGTGCTCTTTATTTACAGCATGTGTGACAAAGGCTAGTCCTAAATATGACGTTAAACACCCGGCAGCTGGGCTGAGCTGTGGCGTGGGACGTGGGAGGCTTGTGTGACCAGGCACTGTCCAGAATTTACACTCTGCCAGCCTGTGCTGGGCACAAGGAGTTTGTCTTCTGTAATGCTTTTGGGGTTCACATCTGGGCTCTCCTGCAGGAGAGATTCTTCTCCCGCTCTGAAACTTTTACTTTTGTATTTGTCTTGAAGCTTGGGACCATCACTTGATAACCTTTTCACAAATCACAGGAGGCTGGTGCTGAGAGGGACACAATATGCAGCAAAAGCAGGGAGCGGGCTATGGGCGGGTTCTTCGGTGTGCTGTCTGCACTGGTGGCGCTCGGGAGCCTTGTGGGGGAAGGTGTGACTAGACTGGTACTGGGACTTCAAGCCAAGAGCATGGTTACGCTTCCCTGTTGACTTTAAGATGCAGAAAGTTAGGTGTTTGGGTACTGGCCTCCTGATTTTTAAATGTTTTAACAGACATGAATGATTTGAGCTCGCAGAGGGTGAAAAACACTTTGGAAACAGTATCTCCTGCTTCCACCCTCTTCACCCCAACAAATTCGTTATGATGTGCAAATGAAACTAAGACTAGTTTGAAAAAATTTTCTTCTCGGGGGCGGAAGGAACCCTCCCCAATCCTGCATGAATGGTCCAATTGAGCGAAAACACACCTGAGCTCTCCCGTGTGAGGGGCAGCTGCCGACTGACCTGCTTTACTCCCTTTCCAAAGGAAGGTTATGGCATCGGGGACGATGAATACTCCTGTGCATACGACGGCTGCCGGCAGCTGATTTGGTACAATGCCAGAAGTAAACCCCATTCCCACCCCTGCTGGAAAGAAGGTACTCGGTCCATCTTCTGCTCTTCATCTGCATGGGATTTTTTGCCTCGTGCAGGTGTCTAGAGAACAGTTTCAGTAGGTGCCAACAGTGGTTACTGCTTAATCCTGATGATACGAAAGCTTTACTAATTCTTGTGCTGTTACTAGTGTTTGCAGTGGTTTAACTGTACAGAGTGGGCACCACGCTCTTCTTCCCCGGTCTGCGTAAAGGGAATCTTGTTGGTTAAACACTTCTCATAGGCAGAGTACAAATCCAGCACCAACTAACACTGCTGGACTTTTCCCTAGATGTCTGTTGTCCTGCAAACAGGGTTCAAATGTTCCTTTCTGGGTTGCAAAAGTTACTTTAGAGAAGTAGGAAGAACCTGTTTAATTTAGAGCCAAAGCTTAAGGGGGAGTTGCGCTGCCTGTCTTACTGTAAATTCCTGGATGACGACTTGGACAGCAAAAGGCTGTTCCAAACCTCAGCTCTGTGGTCTTGGTAGTGGTCTGCGTGTGCCGCACCTGTGGGAACCGTCCCTCTTCTGTT
Source organism: Buceros rhinoceros silvestris (assembly GCF_000710305.1). Lineage (NCBI taxonomy): Eukaryota > Metazoa > Chordata > Aves > Bucerotiformes > Bucerotidae > Buceros > Buceros rhinoceros. The sequence continues at coordinate 5,310 of NW_010403418.1, forward strand.
GAAAATTCTCTCCCAAAGACGGCTAAAGTAAAACACCTCTTAAAAATAAGGATTTGCACAAATGTACCAGAAAGGTGGCCTTGAGCCTGTGTGTGCTCTGGGAGTGTCTCCAATGGGTGTAAAATAGCCAAGGACAGACAGAGCGCAGCTTTTGTTCTGGCTTTGGCAAATATTCTGCCATACTTCCTTGACTGTGTAGTACTAACGCTCTGGCAGACTAAAATGTTCTGGTTTTCTGCTATTTTGTCCTGTTTTTCTTTAGTCACTGCCTGTACCAATATTTCTTCCTTTATGCTTTTGCAAACAGTTCCTTTTAAGTGAGACAGCTCATAGTGAGAAATGTGGTACTTAATAACTGTGTCAGCTGTTGGCATCTAACAGAGGTGAAATCTTTAAACCATCGTTGTTTTGCATGTAAGGAGACACGATAGGATTTCTACTAGACTTGCAAGAGAAGCAAATGATCTTCTATTTAAATGGGAACCATCTGCCTGCCGAGAAGCAAGTATTTTCATCTGCTGTGTAAGTATGTGCTCGTTTCGAAGGACAGTGACCTTCCAAGCGGTGTGGGTCATTGGTTTTATTGTATCAAGTGTTTCCCTTTGGAGATACTTGCTTGCCTGAAGTGTTAGGGTTAGGGTTTCCCAGCTGAAAGTTGGTTGGGAGCAGTGAGGAGCATGTAATTTTACAGGTGGGTCTCAGGATCCAAAATAAATACTTTGGACCTTCCAAAGGTAGGTCCAACTCCGCATTTTCTACTGTCAGACTAGCACAGCACTGATGTAGGATGAGGCTGTAGCAAAGAGGAACACATTTCTGGTAGTGCTTGAAGATTTTCTTCTTTTTTAAAACACAAAGCCTCAGTCCTGTAAAAGCTGAATGTGTATTAACTTGCTGCTGTTTGGTGGGGCTGGTTCCCGCAGCAGCGGGATGTCTCTTGGGTAGCATTACAGAAAGGTGTCAGGCTTATTTTAGCAAGTCTGTTAATTGTAACACGTGGCTAATTCTGTGTGAGTGTCATGGAGAAGTTCAGCCTTTTAGGTCTGTGAAGATAAGCTGGTGTGCTGCTTGAGGGAGAAGCTGTGCAGCTTAATTAAACATGACATTCATTTGTAAACGAGCACTGCTGTGCTGATACCTTCATGCATAGTCCCTCCTCAAGGTGCAAGCAAAGCAGTAGTTCAGTGTAAAGCCTCGCAGAGTATCTTGTCTGTTCAGCTGGCAGCTCTCTGTTCCTTGTGAGGAGCATGTCATTGGTACTCCCCAGATCCCCTTCCTGGGTCAGAACGTAGCGTGTTGGTCAGCTCAGGCCCTGTCAGTAAGTAGAGCTGAGCGGGAGGGGGTGGGGGTGCAGGGTGGCTGTGTGGCTGTCCTGAGGTCATCCTGCAAGGGCAAGGAGGAACAGATGGGCGCTGTGCTGAGAGCTCAGCC
>NW_010403419.1:0-1057 GCF_000710305.1 Buceros rhinoceros silvestris
CGAGAGATAACGACAACGACGGGAGAAAGGCCTAGTTTTCACAGCACACAGGGCCTGGACTGCGTGGTGTGTGATGGTCCCACAGGATCGTACAGAGGGTTTGGGACGTGAACAAGTGGAGGGTTTTAAATCAGAACATAGGGGAGGTTTGGGATGTGACCCCTCATCACCCCGTGAGGTCCGCGCCATGTGCTGATCTGTAGCACATGTCACCTCCCCGGCAGTTTTTGTTCCCTTCCCTCCCGTGCTTGGCCACATCCTGTGGAAAATTCAGGTGGAATCTGGTTCCGGGTCTGGTTTGTATCCCGTCCACCCTCCAGCTCGCGAGACAAGGTGACAGCGTTACTGCTATTTATTTGTGAAAGCATAAACCAGCGTGAGCACACTGGGAAGACGTGTTGGGGCACCTGGTGTGTCTGCACAGAGGGTTCGCTACGAGTTCCCCCTTACGAAATGTCCATAAGGAGACAGCAGCGTCTGGGCGCTGTGGTAGGTGGCACCAGACCTGCTTTGGTCACTTTGTCAGCACTGGTCTTTAACATAAGATGAATAAAGAAGAGATTGAATAAAGCTGGGGAGTCCACTTACAGCCCAGGCGGATTCGCTCCAGCCATGGTACGGATTTGGGGACGGCAGCAGGTGGCACTTCAGGAACACGCATTTTTCCAGGCACTGCTGTTATCGCAGACGAAAAGCCTGGGGATTTTTATGGAATTCAGGGGAGGTATTTTAAATATCAACGTATTGATAACTAATTAAATATTGGCACTGGGCGTTGAATACAGGGTGATGTCTGAGTGGCACACGATACAGAGCACCACGCTGCCAGGGCGCATTGCCATCGTGGAGCTTGTGTCTCCATTTTGACCTCCTGTGAGCAGGATTTTTCCACTATTAGCTGCCTCTTCCTGAAAAATAGGTGCTGCCCGGCTGCTCCCCTGTGTTGGGTCGGGGAGGCTCTGATCACAGCCCTGGGGTTATAGGGAGTAACCGGACCCAGAGGTTGCACCCCAGAGGTTCACTCATCCCTGAGTGCTTTCAAGAAAGAACCCTCCAT
>NW_010403419.1:1407-6558 GCF_000710305.1 Buceros rhinoceros silvestris
AGGCGTGTCGCAGGCTGCCCAGGGCAGTGGTGGAGTCCCCATCCCTGGAGGGGTTTCCCAGCCGTGTGGAGGTGGTGCTGCAGGACAGGGGTCAGTGGGGACCTGGCAGTGCTGGGGAACGGGGGAACTCGATGATCTTGAGCCAGGTGATTTTGTGATCCCAAAGTGCTGTCTCGCACAGGAGGCCTCATGTGTTGGAGCAGATCACAGACCCAGCAGCGTCGCCGGTGGTTTGTAGTGTTGGCACTTTCTAACAGAGACACCACTTTTTCACCAGCTCGTGTTTAAACGAGTATCTGCCAAGGCGAGATGTGCGGTGAAAAACAACCGGCTTTCGCGGTGTAATTTAGTGTGTATTCAATTACATTGACACAAACAGGTTCTCACGATAGATTTCACCTGTCGGAGGCACGCTGCACTTTAACTCCCCGTCTGAAATCGTCATCACTGTTGTTCTGTCCCAGACTGCACCGGTGCTGCGTTCAGGCTCTCTGGAGGTACTCAGGAGCCCTGCTGCCCCGGACAGGTGTACGCAGGGTGTACGACCCAGCGTGAGGAGCTGCGTGGTGCAGGAGCCCCCGCTCAGTTACCTGACTCACGCCTTGCCGCCCTTCGCACCGTTTGGTTTTTCCTCAGGAAAAGTGATTTTCCGGGCTCGACAGGAGGAATTGGCTATCTAGAGACGGGCCAATTAACCGGTTTTCTGTGCATGTTTCCGTTCTCCGCTGCTGGGTTTCATTATGGCGAAGTGATGGGTGATGTATTTCTCATTTACTCGGTTATTATCAATTCCTCACCCACATTTGAAGCCGGAATGTATTGTGATAGGAACAGGAATCCAATAAAACCATCCTCGAGCTGTTGCGGAACGGACAGTGAGTGTTTAAACAAAGCTCTGTGTAAGACACGCAGGAGAAGCTCCACATGCCAAAGCCCTTTGGGGTGAAGCTGTTCATCAAACGAGGGGAGGTTCTGCTCCCAGCCTGCCCCCAGGCTGTGCAGGAGCTTGTCCACTTGGGCCTTGTTTTTGGTCACACATAAAAGACAATTTTTTTTTTTTTTCACTCCCCAGCTGGCTTTTCAGCTTTTAAAAGCTGGCTTTTTAAAACTGCGCAGACAGAAGGTACCAGAGCACTCCCTCTGCACACACGGGGAAAGGTCCTGTGTTCAAACCGCGGCTGATCACTTCAAACTCCCTGCTGCAGGCGCTGGCCGGAGACTCCTCTGAGAAGTGTCTTCAGCAGAAAGAAATGCCATGGAAATAGCCTTCTCATCACGTTTGAGTAACTTCTGCAGTAGTTACGAGAAGTGAGTTTTGCATATTGGGATGTCCCTGACGGGAAACCCCAGGATCAGGAACAGATCCTGCCCTAGAAACCATCGACTGGTGCTGGTTGTTCTGACTTGGACAGCTTGAGGGCATCATCAGTCACGCTCAAGAGAGGTTTCCTCCAAGCTCGTTTCCATCTTTGCTCTGTTGAAGCCCACCCTCACTCTCGCACAGGAACCCGGTGAAGGCTGCAGACTCCTTGGCACAGGCTCTGCCTCTTCTTTGGTGTTTCTGCAGACACCAACGCGAGAGACACCCAAATTCTGAGAGTTTTGAAGGAATCCACAATCCGTGATGGCAGCGGGAAGCTGGGGTTTCAGAGCGATGCCTCTCCTGAGCTTGCTGAGGTGTGATCCCATTCCTACTGCTCTCCACAGACACCGGTTTGGCTCTAACGCACTCGCTTTGGGCAGTATTTACTAACAGGTAGAAGGATCCTGCAGATGAAGAAAACCTTCCATCAGCTGTTAGTTTATGCTGCAGCTCCAGATTGCTTTTGTCTCCTTGATATTACCCTTTATGGGAGCATTTGAGCTAGAAGAGCCCTTTCAGCTCCTCGAGTCCCCCCATTCCGTTCCCCAGCGCTGCCACGTCCCCACTGACCCCTGTCCCTCAGCACCACCTCCACATGGCTGGGAAACCCCTCCAGGGATGGGGACTCCACCACTGCCCTGGGCAGCCTGCGACACGCCTGCACAACCCCAACGGGACAGAAATGGCTCCTCAACCTCAACCTCCCTGGGAACAACTGGAGGCCGGTTCCTCTCATCCTGTCGCTTGTTTGACAAGGAGAAGAGACCGACCCCCACCTCGCTCCAGCCTCCTGTCAGGGAGCTGTCAGAGCCAGAAGGTCTCCCCGGAGCCTCCTCTGCTCCAGGCTCAACCCCGCCAGGTCCCTCAGCTGCTCCTCAGCGCATTGTGCTCCAGACCCTGCACCAGCTTCTCTGGACACGGTCCAGCAGTTGGAAATTTTTTACAAAGAAAAATTTTGCTCTGGTTTTATCTGCAGCAGGGCCACATCAGCTCTGGTTTTGTTACTGACCATCGAGCTGTACCCATGTAGGACCCTGAAGTTGGAGTCTGGCTGCCGCCCCCTCCTCCAGATCCAAAGCATGTCCAAACACCAGCAGCTCATTGCTGGTGTTTTGCCTTTTGGGTCTTTCTCACAGGAAATATTTTGCTGCTTCTCCAGTTTCTGTTTTGACAAAATGAAACAAACAAACAAACAAACTCTTTGGTTTAGGTGAGGAACTGAACAGACCCAAAGCAGGGTCAGGAGGGTCCTCCAGGGTCTGCTGTGCCCATTGCTGGACATGTGTCACTGTGGCCTGGTTCTCAGGATGTCCAAGGAGAACCAAGATTGTTCACTCACTGCCAGAAGATTTGCGAGTTCTCGCGCGTGGCCGCTGACCAGCCGGAACGCAAAAGCAATTCTGTGTCCTCGTTTTTACAGCCAATTCCACTACAGCTTTGCACATTTCGATGAAGACAGTCTGTCTTTTTCCAGAACACTCAATTACGGTAACATCAGACACACAAAGTCATTTTGACAAGTGTCCTATTTACAGGGAATGGGAGGCCGCGAAGGAGAACAACCCATTTTGCCCCTCTTCTTTCTCTTTGTTGTAGAAAAACACTCTCAAGTAAACTTTGGTTTTCCTTAAACTGCAATCATGAACAGAACAAGGAGTTTGAAGGACGGTTTCAGTTCAGGTGGTGCTCCGGTGCCTCCCAGCCTCCCCTCCCTGCCTTGGCCAAAAGCGAACCACTGCTGGTTCATCACACCTGGCTCCATTTAGCAGAAGTGGAAGCGAATTTTGCCCTTATTGTGTTAGCAGCCGTGCTTTGGGGGTAATGACAGCAAACCGGCACGTTCCGCAGAGCCTCAGCGTTGCTATGGTTATAGCACAGCCGTTCCCAGGGCCTCCCCCAAGCAGCTAGACATGAGAAAAACCTGAGGGACACTCTGAAGGTAATTCCCAGTAGCAGGGGGTTCGCAGGCGTTTCTCCCGCTGTCCTTGGGGAAAGGAGGTGGCAAATTAGGTTAGTGCAACCCTCTTAGTGCTAAGGAATATAAAATTCGTTTATGGCTGAACACTTCTCGATCTAAATTACCTCCCAGGAGATTTCCACCGTCAAACTTCGGGGCTGATTTCTACAAGCAGGTGCAGTGTTTTACCCCCAGGACTGAAGTTCTCCAAGTATTCTCTTCTCTCCCCTCTTTCCTTCACCAGGCTTCACCCCGCGTGCTTAGGGACCTCTCTGGCTCTTTCTCTGCTGTGAGCACATCAGGGAGAAGGATCCCAGAATCATTGTCACCACAAAGCCATGAAGAGTCTCTCCACACCAGGCTGTGACGTTGCTCTTTAGGCAAGGAGAAGTGATGTCCCTCCACTCCAGGTTGTGACGTTGGTCCCTTGGGTGAGGAGATGCCATACCCATGTGCTCCGACCCTCCCTCTCCAACTGGAGGTCCTGTGGGTCTCTGGCCTTGCACCCCAGCCCACCGCAGTTGCTGCCAGGAGGTGATGGAGAGTGGCGGTTTCACCTTTCAGCTGTTTATCTGATGCTGGTGCTCTGCACATCAGGTAGGGCAGGAATGTGGCAACTCCAGTCACTAAAACAAGAGAGACCCATGACGGGCTCTCAGCTGAGTTTCTTCACCCAGCGCTCCCAGCATTAACACCACATTAAAACAACATCTTTCATTATTCAAAATAGGGAAAAAAACCCATAGCAAGATCCTGACAAAACATGTAACTTCTTCTGAATCCTAAAAAAGTGCCTGATTTCGCTTCTGCGATGCCTTCAGAGTAACCAATCTGCGTTCATTAAGAGCCGCTTTATTTGTCGCCAGCGAGTAAGCTAACGGTGGGTCATTCTGCCGACGGCGGCCGTCGGTCGCTCGTACGCGTGATTCATAACTTGGGCTGCTCTTAATACCTCGCTCGTGGTAAAACCCTATGTATGCTCAGGAGGAAGAAATAAACACACCCCGCTCTATTTTCGTCAGAATATGTAATAGACAATGACCCAGAGATTGATTCTCGGGTAAGTGCGTCCTTCCTGCAGACACACCGTACGTGTAGACAGGCTACGCTTGGCTGCCCACCGTCCCTGAAATCACGCTCCTGTCTTAGAGAGACGGTTAAGTCGGACCTCGATCTCATGTGAAAAACCATACTGAGGTAGAGGAGAAGTGAAGGCCACAGGAGGTGACATCGCTCGTGTGCTGCCTTGCCTAGGAAAAGACAAAAGCAGCGTGGTGAGACCTGGGACTGCTCCCACTGAGAATGCAGCAGGGCACCATCGGCGAGGCGTCGTGGTTGTAGACTACACGCTCTGCCTGTTCACGGCATGCTTTAAGAGCTTGGGAGTGTTCAGTGATTGAGCTCGTCGTGGTGCCACTGGAGCAGAGACCCCAGCAGCGCTCTCCTGGATTTATTGGGGAAAAGTGTTCAGGGAAACCCGGGAAGCAAAGCACGAGCAGCGGCAGTGCCACGAGCTGATGCTGGTGTGTTGGTTGCTTTCTGTGATACCTCACATGTCCCCCAAAAATAACATGGAAAAGGGGCACCCCCTTATATCCACCCATTATCTGTAGCTAAAGGGGGTCAGGAGGAGGGGCCAGACTCTGCCCAGTGGTGCCCAGTGACAGGACAAGGAGCAACGGGCACAAACTGGAACCCGGGAGGTTCCACCTGACCCTGAGGAGGCACTTCATTGGTGTGAGGGTGAGGAGCCCTGTCCCAGGCTGCCCAGAGAGGGGCTGGAGTCTCCTGCTCTGGAGAGACCCCAGCCCCGCCTGGACGCGCTCCTGGG
>NW_010403419.1:6609-12033 GCF_000710305.1 Buceros rhinoceros silvestris
GGCTCTGGGGACCTGCTCTAGCAGGGGTTGGGCTGGGTGATCCCAAGAGGTCCCTGCCAGCCCCACCAGGCTGGGGCTCTGGGGTTATTGCATAGCCCAGAAAGAGAAACCCCCGGGCTGCAGGGCTTTGAGGTCTCTCCCCAAAGCCTGCTCTCAGACCACACGAACAAAACGCAGTAAAGATTTCCGGTTTCTCTCTGCTTTGCAAGGGGCTGCCTCTCTGCACCCCTGGCACTGCTGCTTCCCTGAACTGCTGCAGTTGTTGGCCCGTAATTCAGTCTGGGATGTGGGGAGTTTCCTTCCAGCTCTCCCAGATGCACGGCTCCCCTCTGCTCAGCTGGGAAGCGCTGGCAGTGAAGTGCTGTGTCTCCACTGGCTTTTACTGTGGAATGGTTTGTTCTGCATTCCACAGAACCACATAACAGTTTGGGTTGAAAGGACCTTCCAAGATCACCCAGTGCAACCCCCTGCAGGGAGCAGGGACGTCTGCACCCAGAGCAGGGTGCTCAGAGCCCCAAGGGCCAACCTGACCTGCCATGGGGCCAGTGATGGGGCTGCTGCCACCTCTCAGGGCAACCTGGCCCAGGCTCTCACCACTCTCAGCAACAACAATCTCTCCCTTCTCTCTGCTCTGAATCTCCCTCTGTCAGTGGAACCATCAGCCCTTGTCCTGTCCCCACAGCCCCTGCGGAACAGCCCCTCCCCAGCTTTCGCACAGCCCCTTGCAGCACTGACAGGCTGCACTCAGGTCTCCCCGCGGTCTTCTCCTCTGCAGGCTGAACCCCCCCAGCTCTCTCCCCTCTCCTCCCAGCAGAGGGTTCCACCCTCAGGTCACTGCTGGGGCTCCTCTGGCCCCGCTCCAGCAGCTCCCTGTCTCTGCTGTGCTGAGAAAGCAGCATATCTCATACCATGTCCCTGTGGATACAAATATGTGAGCAAAAACCCGCTACTAATTTTGGTTAACCTCTACTGCAAGGCAAAAGTTCCTTTTCTTTCACGCCCCTTCTTCTGTGAGCCCTTTCCCCCTAAATTCGGGTCTTCTGTTCAATGACAGCAATAGCTCGAGTATTGGTGGGCCAGTGGAGTGGGGTGGTTGGGGTGCTATAGAGCTGCTTTCTCCCTTGGCGGAGCTACAGCTTTCCCTTCTGCCCCTCAGGCGTTGTGGGGGAACAGGTCATGCCTGTTTATGTAGGTGGGATCTCCGCATAAATTGTGTTCTGCACAGGACCACAGGCACAAATTGTTACGGCAGCTCCCTTGTGAATCTTACATGAAACAAAACTTACTGGGCTTCAACCCGTCCATTTAAAGCCTCAGTTAACAAACCGGTAACTGCTCATGTCCTTGTCACCGCTGCCGGGTGGTGCGGTCCAGGTCCCGTCCCAGAGCGGAACGGCACTGGAGGCAGGGCTTCGTGCACCGTGGTGTGCCCTTTGGTCCTACATCCCTGCAAAAGGCTTTGCCAGAGAACAGCTTCCCTCCTCTCCTGCGCTGGCAACTTTGAAGAATGTTTCTCCTGCGGATGTTTCTCCCATGTCAACTCTAATGGTCTGCCTTCGCCTGGATGCTGCATGAGATTTGATGTGATGAATGACTGTTCACCCTCTGCCCTGCCGCTGTTCTCCGGCCTCACTCCTGACCCAGTGGGTTCAAGCAGACGTCACCCTTTCTGCATCCGATCTGAACGCTTTCTCCAGCGCTGCAGTTGTTTGTAAAAGGATTCCCAGTTTGGAGTCCTGGGCCTCCGAGGATGGGGAGTGACACATCTCCTGTTGATCTCTTCCAAGGGTTGTCGTTCTTCTCAGAAGTGCACCCTGTCAGATATATCTTTTAATCGTTGGGTCTTTATTCTTTGTTTGCTGCATCCAAACATCTCAGAAACCCTGTTTTTATACCCAAAGACCCCGCGGGTCTCTTTGGTTTGTGTGGTCGGTGCTGTAATGTCAATAAATAAGAATCAAGAGTGCTCTTGAGATTTAATAGCCCCGTAAGTACCGGTCTATCTCCACTGCCTTCAGGAACACCGCTGATGAGAAGTGACTATAAAAGAAAGGTCAAGATGTTGTCGTTTGCGTGTTTAAAAGCAGAGAACTAAATAGAATATCGGCAGATGGGTGTGAGGTCGTTCAAAACTCCTATCAATAACATGGTGAAGTGAATTGGATGGAGTTTTCATGGCAATCATTGCGAGGGAGCTGATGCCTCTCCAAGTCGCATGGCAACACACTCAAGACAAAAATAAAGCATCCATATGGCTTTGAAAATCTGATTTATTTCTGAGGTAAAACAGGGGGTTTTTTCTTTGTTTAAGGTTAAAGTCTCCTGAGAGAAATGAGTAAGTCCAATGGCTGGAACCAAGTTCTGAACTTTCCAAGGACTCCTGTGTCTACGCGTGCTCCCATCCCCGCTGTCTCCTCATCTGCCCTGCTCTGCACTTGACCAGTTCCTTCTCAGCTTTGACCCGTTGCAACAATTTCCTTTTTTAAGCTGTTCTTCCAACGTCTTGGGGCTTGTTTTTAACTTCTTTTTTTTCTTTTTTAAATTCAGGATTGTTTTAAATGATGAAGAGCAATTCCTGCAGTCATCCTGTGGAGTGGAACGGTAAGGGCATTGGTCTTGCCTTGCAGGCTCTGCTGGTGCCCACCACTAGGTTTGTTCCTGCAGCCTGGACTGCATGAAGAGAGCAGGGAAAGTGTCTCTGCACACACATGTGAGCCGGTTTTGCTGGTACAAAGGACTCCAGCACCCGAGACACTGCAGACTGCCAGGCATAAGAACTGGGAATCATCTTTGCTTAATCCTCGGGATCGGCTTTGGGCAAACAAATGCCTTTTACAGTTTGCTCCTCAGGCAGAAGGACAGGGTGGCTCACAGCAAGGGGAAGGTGTGAGTCCGGGAGTCAGATCTCAGTCCCACTGGCGGAGGGACAAGGGTGAGTGTACAGGCGTGATGCCGTCCCTGTGGACTCAGCTAGCTGATGGCAGCCACATCCACCGCCTCCTGGAGGGACAGGCCTGTGCCAAGAGAGGTCTACGTGGGTGGGAGAAATTCCTGCCCATTGCAAATTCCAGCTCATGGACATCGCAGGTTTGCATTGCTCTCCCCAGCTCCCAGCCTGGGAAGATCAGGTGAAAACGGAGTGTTTGAGTGGTTCTGCAGGAGGACTTTGTGTCTCTTTGGTACAACGCTGAAGTGTCTTTGATTACTTGGGTTGCGAATAATGAAGATTTACCAAGATGGTTATAAGCACCTGCAGTGTGTCTTACTGTATGTCACAGGAACACAGACTGGTTTGGGTGGGAAGGGACCTTCACAGCTCCCCCAGCAGGGAGCAGGGACATCTGCACCCAGAGCAGGGTGCTTAGAGCCCCAAGGGCCAACCTGACCTGCCATGGGACCAGCGATGGGGCTTCTGCCACCTCTTGGGGCAACATGGGCCGGGCTCTCCCCACCCTCAACAGCAACAATTTCTTCATGTCTGTTATGCCTGTGCACATGCAGGCGGTTGTTGCTGCTGGTGGGAGGCAGTTGAGGCTGGACGCTGGTGACCACTTCCAGCAGGTGTCATTGACGTGCTGTGACGGTCCCTCCAGCCCTGCCTGCCCTTCCTCAGGGATGGACCATAAATATTCAGTACCGGATACGCTGAGATGTAAAATAGCAGGTGCAGCAAATCTGTGGTGAGGATCCATTTAGTGGGGGAAGGATTCAATATTCTATCTACTGAGCAAACAACTGTGTATAAAAACTCCATCTGTAGCTTTTTATGAGACGTTGGGTTTTTTCATTTAAAACCACAATTTATTTTAAAAAGTACAGATACTCTTGTTGTGGAGGATGGCTTTGTACAATTAAATGGCAAAATGGATTAAAGCCATTGATAAAAATGTAAATATTTGAGTAATTTTAGGTTTCATCTGAGTATATTCAGAACAAAAAAAAACTTGTGCAGTTCTTCATGTTCCAGTCCCTGTGGTAAAAATCTTGTTAGCAATTAGGCTTTTTCTTGTGGCCTATTCTTTCTTTGTTTCCCTTTCCCCCTCTCTTTTCCCCAGTAGCTGTAGCTCCTACAGCTCCTCACGCTTCAAGAGCAGCTCTTCATCTCAAGGGGAAACACCACCACGTCTCCGTGTGAGCCAAGTACCTCCTCAGCTTCCCCCAGTACATTGAACTGCAAAGCAATGCCAAGTATTTCCATTTACTTCTCCATAATGCCTTCACAACCCCCACCAGTGCTCCTCTGTTCTTCCACTGGCTACTGCTTGTAGGGATCTTGACATTTATATGATAAAATTCCAATATTTAGACCAATTTGTGCTTAACAATCTGGCTCAATTACCAGTGAGGTCAATGGACGTCTTGACTTCTAGCAGAAACTTTCCTGCTGTCCAGATCCTCCTCTCTTGCACATCTGTAATGGCTGAGATTCTACAAACAAACAGCTTGATCACAAGCTACTTGATAAAGGTGATTTAAAAGGCTGCCCTGTGAGGCCGTTGCATCTGTTCTAATGCATCAGTCCCAGTTCAAAGCTGGTATGAGCAGGTAAAACTCACTGGGAAGCAAAGAATTTACCCCCTTAGTCAAGGGGCACTGGGGAGCTTGAGGAGAAGAGGGAGTTGGGAGGAACTGGCTTCTTGTCCTACTCCAACAGGAACCTCTGTGTCTCCTGTGACTGGACAATTTCCTGAGCCAGTTCCACTGAAATTAACAGGAGATCTGTTGTGAACCACAGCAAGCTCTGAACGAGAGCCGGTGGGGACGGGCCTTAGCTGGTGGCCAGTAATACGCTGACATCTGCTCGTGAGTCACGGAGTCCTGCAGAGCAGCGCTGTGGAAGCAGCACAGCCAGAGAATGGTGGCCTGGAGGAGAAGGGCTCTGGGAACTGGAGGTTGGTTCCACATGAGAAGGTCAGCCTTAACCAGGCCCTCTTGTGGGTCCTGTAGGATCATCTCTGTCCCTCATTATGGCGGCTATCCCCATTTCATTTGTTTGTCAGGTGAGCGAAGAGAAGGGTGACTCTGTCAACCAGCCGTGCTGCTGAAGAGCCACACAAAGCAGAGATACAGCTGATTAAACCTTGTTCTCCGAGAGCAGCTAATTACAAAGCCTAAGGAGGAAATCTTCTCTGTGCTGTCACACCAGTGCTGTGACTTGATTGGAACACCCTGAGCTGCTTAATCAGAGTGAGGACTGGGGACACGGTGCCACTTCCTGGACTCTGCCTGCAGAGATGCTGCCTGCTGGCACCCCTGGTGAGAGACTTGGGGAACCGATTCTTTTGGAAGAAGTCCTTGATGTGCAACAGATGCTTCACAGAAATAGTCACTCATACATTTATGATGAAGGTGCTGTGAGAGCTGTGTGCAGAGTAGGGTCTTCTGGAGGGTCTGCCAGTCTGAGGTAAAGGTAGGGAAAGACAG
>NW_010403419.1:12126-41242 GCF_000710305.1 Buceros rhinoceros silvestris
ATGCTCTCATGGAGAGCTCTCTGGAATTTTAACCTGAGGTCAGTGGTCTAAAGGAGGACTTCAGCCTTCTGGAGGTGACCGTGCTGCTGAAGGGGCTCTGGAAAGAGCTGCTCATTTGTGTGGTGACGCTAGAGAAGGTGATGGGCTCCATGGGAGCAGCTCTGAGGACTGGGAGTCTCAAAGGAGAACCAAGGTGGAAGATGACTCCCTCTAAACCATGGGGCAGAGATTGACTGAGAAGGTCTGTGAAATGACTGAGGGAAGATGGAAGATCTGGCTTGAGTGAAGCAAAGAACTGGGAATGACAGAGAAATACTTTGACTGTTCATATCTGGGACGAACTTCAGCCCTGACCCTGACCTGTCTTTGATAAGAGCTGTTGTATTTCCCCAAACCGTCTGCTTCTTCAAACCCTGTGCAGTTGAGCTCAAACAGCAATAACTGGCCCTTTAAGTGTTAAATCATCAGATTTTTCTACAAACTTCACACACAGATTATTTAAATGCCACTGGAAAGTGCAAAGCTAAGTTTGAAAGGAGTTATTTTCAGAATAGCTCTAGTCTAAGACATTTTCAGCTAGAAATATCCTACGTACTCAGTCTTCTGGCTGTGTAAAGTTTATTGTTTATTGTTTTTATTTCACTGTGTAAACTGACTTTATCCCTTACAGGTTTTCATGGAATGAACCTGGGGCGTAGCGGCTCAGTACAGCGACGTGGGCAAAGAGCACAGCCGTAGTTTACGGATAAGCTTAGCCGTTATTTAGGGACTTCTTTGCGGGCTGTATTACACTTCACTTTTCATCAGTAATGAAAACATGTCCCTCTCATCCCCCGCTAAAAGCTCTGTATGTTCTGGCATGTGCGAGGAAGCGATCTGGCGCGTGTCAGTGAAGAGCAATAATTGCCATGGGCTCACGGTTGTTTATGCAGAAGAAACTCCTGCTCTTCACTGCGTCTGCCAGCTGAAAGGCGTCATGCAAATGAGTGGATCGCGGCAATAATTCCCCAATGGCTACAGCAGAACTCCCAGAAATATTTATCTTACTAAGAAGAAAATACAGAAAATGATACAGTGGCTGTTGAGGCAGCAGTGAACAAATCCCTTGGTGTGAACGGTGGTTGTTCGTAAGGACGGCTGCGTTGCCACAGCGAAGCACTGCCTGGCCAGAGGGAACCGTTGTGACCCTACAGAGGTTTTACAGGTGCATACACCCTCATTAACCTTTATGATGTGGACCACTACAAGCCGGTCCTTAATTACCCTTTCAGATGAGATAACAAGCAAAGCCATGATTCGAAAGCCTGTATATTTCTCAGTGTTTTCTCTGCAACCTCTGATATTTTGAAGTATGAAAATGCTGGTATTCCATGAACTCGCTGTTTCCATTGGCTACGTGATCATGGTCAAGATGGTGATGGGCTGTCACGACCAAGAACAGGAGAATAGATTCAGTGTGCTAAAATCCGATGGATTGAACTTTGACTCTGCATCATCCTTTGCGCTTGCTGCTGCTGGTGTCAACTTGGGGATATTGCCTAGAAATTAATAAAACCCAAAAATAAACGCTGTTTCCAGAAGATTGTAAGCAGAACTGAAAGAGTAAATTGGTAAAGAAATTGTCAAGTTTATGGACTGTGTGTCTGTAAAAACGAGTAATTAAAAAAAGCTCCGGGACATGTTGAATGGAGTTAAACCAAACAATGACTCTGTTTTTAAATAATGCGTTGAAATTTATCGTGAGCTGAGGGCAGTCAGATGTAGGAATGAGGAATACATGAAGAAAACCTGTATTTTCCGTCACCCAAAGCATTACTCAGCTGCATGGCTCCGCGTGTGTGGCTCACGGACAGATTAACCCAGCTGTCTTTGAAACCTGGATCCTGTTTCAAACCTAGCCTCTCCTTCCACTCACGAGCATTGTTGCAGCTGCAGAGGAAATGTTGGGAGGTCACACTTCAGGCTCAGGTGGTACCAGTGGCCATCCCAGGTGGCTGCTGGAGTGTGATGTGTCCCGCCACGCTGAGACAGACCTCCTCATCCCACCAGATAGAACATCTCTGAAGAGCAGGTCATCATTTCATCAAAATCCATTTCCTAGACTAAATCCACCTCTTTGGACTTCTGAAAAGATGCCTCGGAATGCTTATTAATTCTCTTTGCCATGTATTATGTCTTTGTTGTTTCCTTTTATCTGTATTTTTTCATTGAAATGAAAGTTACCCGCAGGTAACTTTATTTATTCCAGGATTAGCTCTTTTTGTTTTATTTTCCATTGTATGGTAAATAAAACTGTCCATTGTTTTCCAGGGCTTCAGCCACTGCCGGATTTCCACCAGCTGCCTGGGCATCTGCAGCGAGTATGTAGAAACCTGCTCCCACAAAACCCCGAGGCTTCTGCTGGGGCTGGCACTTTTCGGTAAGAATAGTTTTCCGGGAAAAGTTTGCAAGCTTTTCAAATGTAGCCTGACAAATTTTGAAGTTAAAGGTCACTTATCCCCCAAGAAACTGTAAAAATTATTCTTTGGGTCTTAGTTAAAAAAAAAAAAAAATCCTTCTTTTGAGAAATCTTTGTATTTCAGGCTTCATTCTGCCGAAGTCAGAAGATACAAATCGGGAAATTGGAGATCTATAAGAAACAAAGAAGTCCTCCTGAAAGGCGCCAGACGTAATGCCTTACAGAGCTCTGAGCTCGGGGAGAGAGGAAGGGGATGAGAAGGGAAAAGGATTATTTTCAGTGTGTTTTGATTGTAGCCACTTCTGATTCAGCGCTCTGTAAATTAATGGTAGATACCTGAGGGTGAGACACCCTGTGCGGAGACTCCAGGGGATTAATACCCGCGTCAGACTGATAGAGTAAAGTGAAGCTATTGCTTTTACCCAGAAGAGACTGAGTTTGTGTGTAAATCCTGTGGAAAACCAGCACATAATCCTTTTCTGAAACACATGCTACAGAGGAAAAAAACCTCTTGCAGTCCAAGGGAACTAAGTGACAAATGGTGTCTTGGGGTGTGGCGTCAAGAGGCTGGCCCTGGGTCACGCCGACAGAACCACAGAACCACAGAATCATTTTGGTTCAAAGAGACATTTCAGCTCCTCGAGTTGCCCGGTTCCATTCTCCCGCACTGCCAGGTCCCCACTGACCCCTGTCCCTCAGCAGCACCTCCACACGGCTGAGAAACCCCTCCAGGGATGGGGACTCCACCACTGCCCTGGGCAGCCTGCGACACGCCTGCACAACCCCAACGGGACAGAAATGGTTCCTCAGGGACAACCTCAACCAAGCATTCCTACTGTCCAACAGGCAGCTCTGTACCTGCAGCTTGGCAGGGCTCCAAGGCAGGGACCTACATATCGCTGCTGCAAAAGCACAAGATATCACAGAATAACCAATCACAGACTGGTGAGGCTTGGAAGAGACCATCCAGTCCATCCCCCCTGCTAGAGCAGATTCACCTAGATCAGGCTGCTTAAGAAGGAAAAACGCCTCCCTGGACATCTAGAAGATCGTAAACGAATACTCAGAGCAAGGTGAGCTGGAGCTGTGCTCACTCTCCTGCTCTCAGCGGTGACTTCCACGCCTGTTGGTTCGCCATACCATGCTATAAAGAATCCAGAGTTCCTGCCCAGCAACTTCACATTTGTTTCATGCTGTCTCGGAGATCCTTGGCAGAACCGCATGGAGCAGGAGTTGCAGTGGGATTGGAATGTGTGTATTTACAGCTGTCCAGGTGAAAGATGCTCTAGTGGAAGATGTTCCTGCCTTTTGCAGGGGGTTGGACTAGGTGGTCTTTAAAGGCCCCTTCCAGCCCAAACCAGTCGGTGAGTCTGTGACTCTGAGGCTAAGGGGAAGAGTTTTTCTGAAGAGCACCCCCACTGCTGTGCTTTCCGGAATGCCCAGGCACATCTGCGGAAGATCAACCACAAACTGAGTAAATGGAGATTTCATCATCCGACTGACTGCCCGGTAACACTCCCATTAACCAGCTGCTTTTAATGGTTAACGAAGGGTATTTATGAACCGCTGTCACAGCAGCATTCACTGCGTGCCCTCCCGCTCCCTGCCTGCTTCGTTGGCTGTCACCAGCAGCAGCTTACGTGCATTTTGCTGAGGAATAACCCACATTCAGCCCCAGGTCAGCTTCAGCCGTTCCTTCCCGCCCACCCCTTCTTTCCGGCCAAGCTCTCTGAGCTGTATAAAGTGAACACAGGAGGTGTGTACGCTCAGAAAATCGTTGTGTTGATTATGCCAGTAACTGCCTCATTCCCTCAGAGCTCTCGTTGCTGGAGCTTTTAGAAACTCCTGCAAAAAATCAATAGAGAGCTTAAAAATACGTGGCATTTAACAGCGAACACCCTTCTTTGTTTCACCTTTTAATAGGCGACTCCCAGGTTTTTCTAATAAGGTTTTAGTGTTCCACTGCCGCGAACGCTTTAGAACAGCAGCTTGTAATTGTACTCATGTTGTGACCTTCTGTGCCAAGCGCGGAACAACCCAAACCCCTCTTGCTGGATGGAATATGTCACGTTCCCTTTTGCAGCATGCGCAGAACAGCATGTACCTTACCCAAGACTCAAAGGCGACAATAATGGATTCAAAATTCTGCCGTGCAGTGCTCCCACTGTCCCACCCCTTTTTACCCAACCAAGGGCCACGAGCAACTGTTCAAACTTTTGGAGTCTGCAGGTATCTGAAAGGTCTCCAGTCAAGGTGGGGAGATTTCTGTGAATGATTGAAGTCTACTGACAATTCACAGGCTCCCCAGGGTGAAAGGGAGAGGCAGAGCTGCAAGGATGATATCCTGGTGATGGGCACAGGAGATTGAATATGTTGGGTGATGGGAAGGGGTGGAGGTGTATGACTGCGAAAAGTATGGGACCCTTTATGAACTGATCTGATGATCTTTAGGGACTGACTCATGGGTTCATGCACATTGGAACTAGTGGAATTAGTTGGATTTATCTCATTTCACTGTCAACGGATTGTCTTGTCTACATGAGCATTGTAGTCAGTGAAAGAGGTGCTCATGGCAGGTGATCTGTCCATACCTGAAACCAGTGTCTGAAGTCAGGAGGGATGGACCCACATTTAAAATTTAGTTCCAGCCCATCCCTAAGCAGTCAGCCAAACCCGTACACGGTTAGCACTGCTGCCCCGGGTCAGGGTAGGGGTCTGTGTAGGCGTGCGTCTGCCTGCAGGTGTTGCTCTTCAGGAAGAGCACCTGAGTCTTACTAACTCTTGCTGCCCATTTGCCTTGCACCCCTCCAGCCTGTAGAAGAGCTGTATTAGGGATATTAGAAGTTAAATCCCATTGTAATATCTTTTGTAGCCGTTGATCTGCTGATCATGGGTTTGTCTAATCTGTTTCAGAACTGACTGATCCTGAGTCTCCTGTGGCACCAGGTTCCAGAGGTTCATGACCTGTTGCATGAAGAAAAATGTTCCTTTATCTGTTTTAAAGCAACCTCCTCCAAGTCCCACTGGCTGCTTCTGAGTCCTCCTTGTGTGTGACTGAGCAACAGCTCCACATTTGGTTTACTCACTGCCTGCCAGTGTTCGTAAATCTCAGCTCTGTCCTCCTGCCTTCTCCCAAGGTGGTCACAACCCTTTAGTCCCCTCGTAAGCAGCTGTTGCACTCTGCTGGTGGTGTCTGCTGCCCTACTTTGTGCATTCCCAAAGTCCACGACATCCATAAAATGTGGAGACCACGAGAAGCGGGTGCACCAAGGAGACACGTAACGGCAAAAGATGCGCTTGCCTGTTCACCACAGCCGTTCTGCTACCATTCAACATTTTCTTGGCTTTTTTTTTGTTTCATATTGCTGGGTGGTGAAGTCACAGCAGTGATGTCCGTAAGGGTCCATTCCTCATTGTAACTGCCTGTTCTGAGCTCAGCACCAGAGTTTTCTTCTCTATGTCCCTTACCTCACTGTCCCCTCTGTTTTGTGGGTGTTACATTTGGTGGCACCTCTTGCCTGTTCTCTCACTAGCATGGAGCATGAGTATGTTGAAGAACATGAGTGCCTCATGCCACAGAGAAATAGAATTCAATGTGACAACTTACATCAGAGAAAAATGGGGATGTTATTGACACTGTTTTCCTTCCCCACCCCGCAACTCTCCCAGGCTTCTCTGAAATCGTTCCTCTGTGTTCTGTGTACGACACACAGTGCCGCTGCCGCCTCTGAGGATGGGTTCAAGGAAGGGAATGTGCAGAGATTCCAGACAGAGGATTTGAAGAATGGACAGATGGGGTTTAATGCAAAAAGTGTGTGGCAACTTGCAGAACCGCTGCTCTATGTGACCCTCTGCAGCAGGAGCGCTGCAGACAGAGCTGGAATTAGTTTGTGTTTTAACATACGAAACATACTTTCAGCTAGGCAAGATCTATGGAAGGAACTTTGAATAAATGCGGTGTTTGTGTGTTGCCAAGGCTTCAGATCTGAGCAAGAGCAGGAGAGAACCTCTGGGGCTGGGCAGCTCCCCAGACACCCCCTGCACTGGGGTAGGGCACGGGTTTCTCATCGATACTTGAGCTGGCCGAGGGCAAATGTCTCAAATGAATCAGCACCCAGGAAAGGCAGAACTGCCTGTGCCCACTGAGTGAGGGGACAGCCCCTGCCCTGCCCAGGGCATGGCTGGCCTTTCTGTCTCCATTGCCCTGCGCCAGCGAGTGCTGGGGCTACTGGCCTGTGAGTGTGAGCTGGGTGTTTAGAGTAAATGGACCTCTCTTGATCTCTTTTTTTTTTTAAAGCCTCCACTCCTTCACCATAGCCACAGTCTAATCATGTTCGAGATTTAATTCATCACATTTAAATGGATCGGATTCAGCTTGCTCGGGTGGCAGGTGAAGGGTGTAGCAAACGCACTCAGAAATTCCTGATGAGGAGCCAGGGGGGTTGTCCCTCTTTAGTGGCTGACCACTGCTGTCCACTCCCCTCCCATTGTTCGCACCCTGATGGAAAGAGCCCTGAAGCTGAGGGTTTCAGCAGAGCTCAGGCTAGCTCTGGCTTCAAAGCCAGACCACGGCAGTCCCAGCACCACAGGAGGACTCTAAAGCAGCACAGCAAGAGCTGGTGTGAATGTGGCTGCACGTCATTCAAAGGGAACGCTCAGGTTTGTGTTTCAGCCCCGCAGCAGGTGAGAGCTCAGGACTTGGCCCTGTCACAGCACAGAGGTAGGACGTGCCCGTCCCAGGATCTAACACTGCCTGTTCTCGCTGACACGGGTACTGCTGACCTGGGGGAGTGACAGTCTGCAGAGCTGGTTCTTTATGCGGAAGTACCTGCTTGTGAGCACCTTCCTAGGGCCAGCTCCAAAGCTGGGGGTTACTTATTCATCTGTTTCTAAAGAGATGCTCTGTGTGAGCCGTGGCTGTGACGATGGCAGTCAACGCTGCCTACACACGCATGGCACCGTCGTTTTCCGACCTGCTGCGCTGAAGCGGGGTTCCTTGGGACAGCGGGTGACAGCAGGCACCGCACAGACCCACACCCTGTCAGACTCCACTCAGCACGTGCTCGTTGTGCGGTGCTTCAGCAGGGCTTTCGCTTACAAAGAGACTGGAACGTGAGGCTTCCAAACACGGTCTGCTTACACTCAGCACAGGCTTTCTTTTCTGGGGCCGTGCTTGTACGCTGTCACACAGCCACCGAGGGGGCCTAGGAAGAGTCCCGCTGCTGAAGGCGAGGGCTCCTGTTCTGTCTAGAGATATTTGGGCTCTATTGTTATTCCCAAATCATTTCTATTTATAGTATGGAGAGTGGGTCTGAATTGAGAACAATCTTACGCTATTTTTTTCCCCTTCTGTTCAGTTCTAACCATTCAAGGCCATTCCTATATATTTAATTAAGTAATTTAGTACGAATGGTTGGTACTTTTCAGCATCCAAATCCATTCTTCTGGTGGATTTCAGTAAATCATCTACGAAAGCTTTTTTTTTTTTTACTTAGATACTGGTTTTGCACAGCATCAATCATTCTGCTCTTTGACAGGAAAGAATGTTTCCTAAATCTGTCTTGCTTTATTGTTCTCCATTACATAAATAAAATGATTTATGGAGCAAGAAAAGGAAAGAAAGGAGGAACATTTTTAGAATTATTTTTTCTTTATCCTGAAATTTATGCTTCTTTTTCCTCCTGGACTTTTGTTTGCACCAAAGAAGAATCTCAACCTTCTGCTGGCCTCTGCTCCATATCTTTTGCATCGTGCCCTGAAGATTAGTGAAATGTCAGACTGTGCCTCTTTTGGGTGAGATAATGCAGGAAATCTGAAGAGCAGAGATCTGAAGAAACCTGCAGTCCAGCTGCCTCGGCATGGCAGAGCGGGTGAATGGGATCAGAGCGGGTGAACGAGATCAGAGCAGGTGTATGGGATCAGAGGAGTGAACGGGATCAGAGGAGTGAACGGGATCAGAGCAGGTGAACGGGATCAGAGGAGTGAACGGGATCAGAAGGCTGAATGGGATGAGAGCGGGTGAACGGGGTCAGAGCAGGTGAACAGGCTCAGAGGGGTGAACGGGATCAGAAGGTTGAACAGGATCAGAGTGGGTGAACGGGATGAGAGCAGGGTGATTCCTCTGACTGCACGAGGTAGCCTCGCCATGGAAACACAGTGCCAAACAGGCGTGCCCATGACTCGAAGTTGTTGGTTGCTATGGCGATGAAAAGCAAATGATGCTTTTGGCAGATTCATTGATGGTGCCATGTCAGGTGCTGCAGGGCTGCAGGAATTCTTCATCATGGTCTGCCTCCAGCTCTCTAGTTACAACTGATTCAAACGTGCTCAGAGGAAACATCCAATACTAACTCTCAGCTGGGAGCCTCCTGCTCACGTGAAGAGAGTGTGGGCACACAGCAACCCCGTGGCTGCTCTGATGGACGTTGGTGTGGTTGATGGTCCAACCCTGGTTTTAATGGGTTGCAGAATGTCCCTTAGAGGGTATAGCTGTGATGGTTGGTCTGAATACGTGTGACCGTCATCCTGTTGTGGAGTACCTCACATCTCTTCTCCTGCACTTAGGTGCCCAGGACCAACACTGTGTTCCAGCAGCAGAGAGGCTGAAGCATGGCATCACTGCAGATCCTTACACTACCTAGGTGTGACACAACAGCTATGGACACACGTTTCCATTATGCATTTTTATTGAAGAACCTTGAAACAGCAGGTACTGCCGAAGTATCCAAATCCAATACAAACAGTATGTGGAGAAGGATCTTTAGGGTCTGGAGCACAAGTGCGCTGAGGAGCAGCTGAGGGACCTGGGGGGCTTGAGCCTGGAGCAAAGGAGGCTCCGGGGAGACCTTCTGGCTCTGACAACTCCCTGACACGAGGCTGGAGCGAGGTGGGGGTTGGTCTCTGCTCCCCAGGAACAAGTGACAGGACGAGAGGAACCGGCCTCCAGTTGTTCCAGGGGAGGTTAAGGTTGAGGAGCCATTTCTGTCCCGTTGGGGTTGTGCAGGCGTGTCGCAGGCTGCCCAGGGCAGTGGTGGAGTCCCCATCCCTGGAGGGGTTTCCCAGCCGTGTGGAGGTGGTGCTGAGGGACGGGGGCAGTGGGGACCTGGCAGTGCTGGGGAACGGAACGGGGGGACTCGAGGAGCTGAAAGGGCTCTTCCAACCAAACTATTCTCTGGTTCTGTGATTCTGTGTAGTATCTTCATGGAGCTCTTCATGGTTTAGAGAAAAGGTCTGGAGAATAAAAATCTTAGATGTGACTGAACTGGCTTTGGTACCGTTTTTCCAGGACAGACAATAGTAGGGGAGGATCATTTATCACAGGTGCATTCATGTAATATTCAGAGAAACAATTTTCTATCTCTGGGTTATCTATTGCTGCTCCTTTTATGTTCTCATTGCTCACTCTCAGTTTGAGAGAAAAAAATAAAGTGTATTTCAGAGTGATTGGGGTCCTACACCCAGGTTTTGTGTGGTAATTCAGTATTTTATGGTTCCGTTCTTCTTAAGTCTTTTGAAATAGCAGTACCTTGTAGGCTGATGAGAGGAAATCAGATCTGATGTTCCTGAACATAAGTGTATGCACACTATAAAGGGAGGTGGAATCACATAGGTGTGGGCAAAGCTTTAAGGTTGAACTATTACATCTCGAAAGGAAAACAGAAGTCTGCTGGAAATGAGAGCTGTGTCTTTTGACCTTTATATCATCCAGCTTTGAAACAGACCCCAGGAGTAGAAGTCAGAGGTAGGTTTTTGTTCAAAGCCTATCATTTAGCCTGATGTTAAGTGCATTTTCCTGGCAGCAGCAGGTTAAACGCTTTCCCCTTGGCTAAAGGCTGGGCTTATGGTCCCTCTTGGCTTGTTGACTGGGAAGGGAAGGTGCGTCACAGGGGCAGCAGGACCCCAGCTCCCACTGCCAAGTGCTGGTCGCACCCACCTGTTAGGAACTGAATGGAGCTCAACAAGGGCAAGTGCAGAGTCCTGCTCTGGGGGAGGAAAGCCGCTGGTGTCAGGGGTGTTTCGCTGAACACACCAAGGCAGCGCAGAGATACCGGAGCTACGGGCGTCTGACTGCCAGACAGCAGGAGGTATAACTCGCAAGGAACTTTGGCCTCCGCGGTCAGATTGTTTCCAGGTCCTGAATTTGCTTGTTCAAGTAGCAGAGTGAGTATTAGCCACCACAGAGCAAGGGAGGACAACCACTGTTGTGTGCGGTCACACCTGGGGACTGCTCTGTCTTTTCCCAAGCAGGCTGGGCAGGCAGGTATAGCCAAGTTCTCACTGTGTCTGCGGGGATGCCTTACATGATTTCTTGTTTACATCAGTGGAAATAAAACACTGGAAGTTAATTTTATAGACCATCGTAAGCATTGATGCAAGCACTAAGCCTGTTCACTCAAACAAAAATTCTGGAGTTTATTCAGCCAAGAAAATATGTTGAATTGATTTATGCTCCGTGGTCAGGCAGGAGCTGAAGAGCGCTGGGAACTGCCCTGTGCAGTGCAAGAACAGTGGCTAGGGCTGTCAGCGGGGAAGGTAAGCAGGTAGCAGAGGGTGAGAACTGCTCCTTGGCCAGTGGGCAGTTGGGATGCAGAGCAGCAAGAGCCTGGGCCCCCACCACAGCCTCTGAGCTCCCCTGTGTTTGGAGAGTGACTGTCTAAACCTGACCCAATGTACAGCGGGTGGGAGCAGAAGACCCGCGCAGCGCACCTGTCTCAGCAGATGCCAACCTTGGAGTGCTTTCCAGAAGCAGCTGCCTTCCAGGGCAAGTCTGGGCAGCGAGTGAACATCCTCGGTGTTGTAGCTGCTACCTGAGGGTGACACCCCAGCGCTAAGGCACATTTTAGACTCTCAGCAGGTGGAGCAAGGGCGCAGCGGCAGCCGGTGCTGCCCCCCCCGCACTGCTGGGAATAGTCTCTTCCCAGTCCTCGGCAGACGGAGGTTTCCTGACTTTGCTGCAGACGTGGAGCTACGATTGTGGCTGAGGCCTGGGACCCTACAAGTCTGTCTCCTGGCTGCACTCAGCGAGTCCGCAATGAAAGGAATGCAAAATGCCAAGGGAAGCCAGTAAGGGAGAAGGGAGCAGTTTCCGCTCTCTCGGTTGTGGCTTTTCAGAGCAACCATGTTTATCGTGAAATCGTGTGCAAGGAGCAGCCCAGTTGAAGGGTGAAGTGAATACTGGGTAGCCAGGATGAGGAAGAGGATGCCGCTCTCTGATGGACAGCCCAGCGCTGTGCACTCGTAACACTTTGTTAGGAAATGTACCGTCCTTGTGTATGACTTGGAAAAAAAATAAATTCTGTTTCTAGTCATTGTCAAGACAGGGAGAGAGAGGGGAAAATTTCTTTTCCAGAACAAATGAACAAAATAAAATTCAAGGTCACAGCTACATATAAAACCAGAAAGCAAGTACAATAGGCATCAAGTAGCTGTTCAGATGAAACGAAACCAATTGTCCCTGACCTTTTCTCTTAACACTCTGAAAATGCAAACACACGCTTAGAGCCCATGTACCTGCAAAAAAAACAAACCCAAAAAACACCCAGACGAGAGGGCCCTTGGGGCAGTGAGGGAGAGAAGAGAAAAGCAAGGCTAGAGCACGTTGTCAAGATCATTGACCTCCTGGGTGGCAGAGCAACAGTACCTCAGCCAAAGGCTCCACGTGTACGACACTTACAACACAGCTCACAGGCAGCTCCGCGTGTAAAAGCCAACATCAGTGATCTCTAGGTGAAGGGAAGCGTGCAAACCCTCCGCACAATGCCCTGGTGGGAGCAGCACCTCTGTGACAGAGGGACTGCAGGGTGAGCAACGGCTCCCAAGGGATCGCAGGCTCAATGTCTTCAGTCTTGGGATGTGAGTGTGCCAGGGGAGGGACAAAATGATTCCACACTCTGCAATCCTGACCCTGCGAGGTGAGACCCACCTGTGGTCCTTGGCAGGCACGTTAATTTCTGTGCAGGTTGCTCTGCCATGTCACACTGTGGACAAAATGGAAGAGCTGTGCCTTCAGTGGCGTTCCAGAGCGCGAGGTGCGTGGAACGAGCCCAGGAATCCTTGTAGCGCATTTTGTGTCTTGATTTTTTACTTAAAACGGCATTTGTTTATCTGTGCGGGTTCCCAGACTTGGCAGAGGAAGAAGAATAAAAATACGTAAGGCAAATTTTACTGTTATCTTGGAATTTCTGAGGTTTTATCAGCTTCACCAGAATCCAGGATGTCTCTGTAAGGTTGTTTGGAAAAGATAAAAGAGTAGGATTTTCAGATTGCTGGAGTAAAATGTATTGATGAAGGGAAAAAAGGAAGGGGAAAAAAGGAAGGGGAAAAAAGGAAGGGGAAAAAAGGAAGGGGAAAAAAGGAAGGAAAAGCGTACACTGATGCATAAAAACAATCCTCCAGAATTATGAACCAGGCATGAAATGTGGATTCTGAATTGTGGGAGACGTTTCCTGATGAGCGTCAGCCAGCCATAGTCATCATCAGTCTGAGGCTGCATCTTGCTGTTCTCACCTCGGGCTGTGAGTAAACTCATTGCGATCCCATTAATCTTTACTGGTCCCAGACGCAGCTTTGCGATGGTGCTTCTTCAATGGCAGTGGGGTTGCAGACACCGCAGGAGCTCTGAACCCAGCTTTTGTCTCCTTCTGAAATTCTTTTCTAGTGGCAGTGAACTTTATTTTTGACTCCACTGCCAACATTTCAGCGTGAAAATGTGCATTTAGATTTACTTCACCATAAGACAAAGTTTACTCTGTGTTTTCAGAAGGATTCTAGAGTTTGTAGGTTCCTTAGTGACGGCAGCCCCACCTGAAACCCTCCAGTGAAGCCTGAGAACCAGCTGTGAAGTCAAACATCCTCCTTTTCCCTCCCTGAAGAACAGCTCACCGCAGCCCTTCCTGATCACCTAGAAGCAGGTCCATCCCTTCATGTTGCAAAAGACAGATTCTGACTCCACAAACACAGACCAGCATTTTGATAGTGCCAAACTGGGTTGAGCAAATGGAACTGATTAGAGTTAGCAATTAAGACTACGTTGCCTGGCATGTCCCAGACCTCCTTCCACTGACCGAGCCTGACTCATGCACATCCCTTTTACCAGTGTAGGTAACTCTCCTAGCCCAGTGTGCCACCCTTCTGCTTTCCACACCTCCTCCTTATCTTCAGCTCTCCACAAGCAGAAACAGATGCTTTTTTATTTGGCTGATTCTTAGAAAATTTATGGAGTATAAAACTTAATCCACAGAGGGAGAGAGAAGGACCAAAATTTAAGTTATTTTTCTCCGTGAAGCTCTCAAAGCGTTTCCTAAACAATACATATTCTGTTGGATAACCGAAATTTAACCTTTTTAGGTCAAACACGCTCTCCTCACACTCCTCCTGTATCAGAGGGGCTGAATTCCACATTGGAAGCTGCTAAAGCTGAGGGAGTTCACAAAGCACAATGAGCACAACATGGGGATACCAAAGGGCAGGGGATAAGGTGAAAGCACAAGGACCTGAGCAAAGCAAGGACTCTGCCTAATCCACAGCTGGCAGCAAGGGGCCTTTTCCCTTCCCCATTCCAGGTTCTATCAGCAGGTGAAGGGGATCAAACCAATCTCCTCCCCTCACAATGATCCTCCGACCTCTCTCTGAATGCTCCTGAAATGGAACACAGGCAGCAGAGAAGGTCCCTAAACCCCCTCTGGGAGCTGGACAGGCAGGTGGGTACCCAATAGGGGTTCCAGGAGCTGTTTGCTTTTTATTTTTGTCAGCTGAGGACAAGTAACCAAATGAGAAGCTCTAGGTGGTTACAGATGAATCAGAGTCAGAGAAGTGATGATAAGGACAATGGTTGGGCTTGGCCTGGGGAGGTCTGAAGGTCAAAAGAAGGAGAACTTGAGACAGCAGCAATCAGGCTTCTGAAACTACTGCAAAGTGTCTGGTTATTCCCCTGACAAACACTGGTGAGTATTTTGGGTTCTGTGCTCCCGGCTTGTGAAGGATTTTGCTTTCTGAACAGTTCACATTGGTTGGTTGTTAGCAAGATTTGCATTTATTGTTCTGTGGAGATTTGTCAGGATGGTTAAAGCAAATTGTGTTCCTGAAGCCCCTAATGACAGTGGCCCTGAGAGTGAAAACAAAAGCAGTATGATGACTGTCATTAGAAGAGCCCTTGTGTAGCCTTACTGTCCGAAGAGGAGATATAAACCATTGTCAAATGCTGAGCTCTCTGTTTTCCATCACTACAAACAGTAAGTGTTCCGATAAAAGTGCCAAAGCTGCCCACGTTTGTGTAAAACGCGTGACATTGGTTATACATCTGCTTCATATCTCTGCTGAGTCTGTTCAGACATCACAAAAGAGATAACTGCACGAGCCCACCCCAAAACCTCCTTCTTGGTGCTTACATTCCACGAGGGAGTGTGAGGGATGGCCAATGAATTGAGAGAAGGGCACCAGAAGAGTCAGCAGAGCTTTAGAAGTGTGTTCAAAGTGCCAGGAGCTGAGGAAAGTCTATTTTCATTTCCTCATTGAGTGGCCCAAAAACTTGGATGCGGTGCAGATGCATGGCTGGGGAGTTTCTGGGCCGTGGGATGACTGAAGCACTAGGTGTGTGTACCGGGCTGCCCTGACAACCAGCTGAGGCACAGTTGCAGCTGGGGAGCGAACTTAATTGTCCTCCTTACGGCTATCTTGTAACTGTGCTCCCACAGCTCTTGCCACAGTCACTCTGTGGATAGCCCAAATAGTTTGAAGGGACGAGATTCCCACTACTAGGAACGCTTGTCCTGTTCTTCTGAGCTTGACAATTGGGAAAATTTTCCAGTTTCAAAATGCTGCATATTGGAGCTCTGAAATGGATTCGAGGCGGGTAGCACGGAACTTGAAAAGAGCAGCCGCAGCCACCTCTTCTCGTGCTGCTCAGCTCAGCTCACCTCTCGGTGTGAGCACAAAAGCTGCTTCTAGAAATTCTAAATTTAGTATTCACTGAGCAGATTCCTGAAATGTTGGAGAATATTTTTAAATGTGACGGTTCCCTGGCAAGCCACGCTGAGTGCCGACATGCTGTAGATTATCGTCTAGGTGACGATGGCCCTCAGCATGGTGATGCCATGGCAGGGGGAGCAGTGTCACGGGCACAGCTGTATCCTCGGAGTGTCTAAGCTAATGCAAAGCCATTCCCAGACCAGTGCTTGTGCTGGACAGGCTGTTAAATTGGAGGAGTGGCTGGTTGGAGACAGGAGTGTGGCTCAGTACAGCAGGGGGAACTGTTCACCTGCGCGTTGCAGAGCCAGCAAAGCGATCAGCACATGGAGCAGGGGGTTCTGTGGAGCTTCTCTCCAGGATATCCTAGAACCTGCCTGCACATCCCTGTCAAAATGCAGCTCTAAAGTGGGGGGAAGCAGCCTTGGTCCTGTCAGTGGGATAGGTAGGGGACCTGGAGAGAGAGAGGACCTGCACCAGCTATACCTGGGCCCAGAAATTATATAAATATGTATTTTGAGATTTTTTCCTCTCCCATTTAGGAAAGTGCCTGTAGCTGCCGTGAGATAATCAGCTGGCCAGCAAGCGCTCCCAGAGAGGGGCATTTTATTTATTTTTTCTTGTTTTTTTCCTTTTCGTCCCTCCTGGTTTATTCATAGTCTGTGTTGTGTAAAACAGTCACGTAAGGGAGGGCTGTGGAGGTTGCTTTCCAGGTGGTCTGTGGAAGTGGTGCAGTGAGGCTGCGGCGCATCACCGGGGTTAAACCGGAGTAAACCACAAGGAGTTGAAGTGGTTGGTAGTGACTGAACTATGGTCCCAGACTGAGCTGAGATCTTGCTGGTGTCGTGGTGGAACTGCTGAAGAGTTGCAATCCTATTAGTGTGAGCTAGCAAGAGGTCACTTCACACACATGGTGAACAGCAAGAGGGAGTTTAGCGCCTCTGAGAAAGCTGGGGAGGGGCTGTTCAGCAGTGGCTGCTGGGACAGGACAAGGGCTGATGAGTTCACCTGGGAGGGGGAGATTCAGACCAGAGAGAAGGGAGAGATTGTTGATGCTGAGGGTGGGGAGAGCCTGGCCCAGTTGCCTCGAGAGGTGAGAGAAGCCCCATCCCTAGCACTCGTGTTGGGGGTGGTGAGAGCCTGGCCCAGGCGGCCCCGAGAGGTGGCAGCAGCCCCATCGTTGGCCCCATGGCAGGTCAGGTTGGTCCTTGGGGCTCTGAGCACCCTGCTCTGGGTGCAGATGTCCCTGCTCCCTGCAGGGGCTTGCACTGGGGGAACTGTGAAGGTCCCTTCAACCCAACCCAGTCCGTGGTTCTGTCAATCTTCCCCAAATTATTACCAAATGAGTGGAGTCTTACTGCTTTGGAAAGTGGAACTGTGCAGGCTGTGTATGAAATCACTGCGCTGGAGTAATGCAGAACTGTTCCAGTTCTCTCCTGTGGATTAACTGATTTTATATTATTTCCCCGTGATACGCCCAGTGTTATTTATTGCTGTAATCAGTAAGATCCCAGTGCGGTAAATAACTTTGCTTGCACAATATGTGACTTTGTTTTATGGGTCCACATTAATGTGTTAAATTAGATTTTACTGGAGAAAGCTTTTGCTACGGTGTGTCCAGAGAACACATCTATAAAGAGGCAGCTCTTGAGTGACCTTGTGTTTGAACTCCGGGTTTTTTGTGGAAAAAAAGCTTTACAAAAAGCAAGAAAGAGCATAAAGTAGGTTCATGGAGGATATGAAGCAATCAAAGACAACATGAGGATGCAGATCTTTCTTCTTGATGTTACTTCCTTTAAGACAATCTACAGCTTCTGTAGTTCTCCTGACTCCAGCTGAGCGGTTGTTATGAATAATTACTAATGCTGGCCAGTAAGTGATTAACAATTGCTGTTGTCAAGAGGTAGCGCAGATGAGGATGAGGCAGAGCCCTGCCCTTCGGGGTGGTGAGGGAGGCTGCTCAGGGGTGGTGGAGCCTGACTTGTCTCGATTCCTTGGGCAGTAATGATCTTTTTTAATTTTAGAAATAATGGTAATGAGTTAATCGGTTCTAACACTCCCCTGTTCCATCAGTCTCGATAGTAGTGACTCGCTGTTTATTGCAGCCGTGCTGGATCTGTTGCCCTCTGAGGTTCTCCACAGGCTGTAAAATGGAAGGTATGAGATGAGGAGGGGCTGGAGCATCTCTGTGCCGAGGAAAGGCTGAGAGCCCTGGGGCTGTTCAGCTGGAGAAGAGCAGCCTGAGAGGGGACCTCCTCCATGGGATCAACAGCTAAAGGGGGTCAGGAGGAGGGGCCAGACTCTGCCCAGTGGCGCCCAGTGACAGGACAAGGGGCAACGGGCACAAACTGGAACCTGGGAGGTTCCACCTGACCCTGAGGAGACACTTCATTGGTGTGAGGGTGAGGAGCCCTGGCCCAGACATGGCATACCCCAGCTCTGATGATGTAGACCAGCTTTTGTTAGGAACTGAGGTGGCAAATAGTGCATAACCATAGTTATAATTCAACGCAGAGGCACTGCGCCTGGTGAAGTTCAGTGGTGACCAGTTCCTGCTGCAAAAGGAGCCCTGGAGAAGGTGAGGGGCACAGCTGCCTAGCACACTGTGGGGTTGTGCAGAGGTACCTGAGCTGCTGCAAATGAGATGCCAGCGCTGGTGAGTGTGGTGAGTTAACAGCCTCCTCCTCTGTGCATGTTTGCCCTCTGAGGGCCATGCATCATGGCCTGATGCTTTGCCTCACCGATGTCTGGCAGTGTCAATACAAAGCTCAGTGTCGATGCTCGAGGTACAAAAGCTATTCCATCTGTAAAGCTGTATTCCTTAGAGGATCCCACACTGCCTGATCATTTGCTCTCCTGTCTGGTCAATGCTGACCCATAAGGTGAAGAGTCTGTGTACGTGGCTGTTACTCGCATCCAGAAGATCTGTGTAGGTGCATCCTTGCATGGTGTTGGCTGATCCTGAGCTGGCTCAGACAGACCAGCCGTGTGGCCAAAATCCTGCAGGGTCCTGATCGTGCTGTGGAGGAGCAGCTCGTGGAAGTCTGTGCCACCAAACGGCCGTGGGCAGTGCCTGAGCATTCTCCTGCCTCCCCAGCAGGTGTCAACTCCAATGCTGAGTGGTGATGATTTAAATCATAGCACAGGCCACCCTTATAGTGTCTACGTGGACAGATGCTTCATTTAGTGCCATGAGGAAGTGACGCTTGGAGATGGGCTTAACACCTTTTTCTCCCAACCAAGGAGAAGCTGAACTTACAAGCCCTGCTCTACCTTTGAGGGTCACTGAGTGCTGCTGAAAAGCCAAAGGGAAAGGCAAGAAGCACACCCATTATCTCACTAATGCTGCCTACAAGGGTGAGACTCACCACTTGTCTCCCAAGTTTTATTTCTGTCTTGATTTCTGCATTCTGAGAGATGTAAATGTACCAAAAAAAAAAAATCATGTTCTGTGCAAAAGACAGACCGCAAAGACTATTTGCAGTAGATGAAGAACTTTCATGCTTCTCATCTTCGCCCTCTAAACCTGCTCTGGAGAGCTCATGTGTTTCAAAGGCCGTTCTCTCACCCCCTCCGGGTCAGGATGGGGGAAGAGGCATGTGTTAGTTCAGCCGTGAAGCGGAACTTTCCCCCTGGTATCGGTCCATAGAGCACTGGAGAAACAGGTACGCTTTCACGAGGCGATCCCTGGCGTTAGGTGGTAGACAGGACTCATCAGTAACTTCCACCCTGCAGCATGTAGGAGGGCATAATGATCCACGGGTGCCGCAGAGCAGCGTTTTGTGCCTAGTGTGTTGATGGTGGGGTTTCTGGGCTCCAGCAGTCCCTGTCGTTAGCCAACTTCCTTCTTAAGACACTGTAATAGAGACAAAGTTTGTTTTGTGGTGCTTTTGTTCCCTTTTTTTAAAGCATAGAAAATAATATCCATTCAGCTCAGGTATCTGAGAAAAATGAGCCTTTCTACCAACAAAGGAAAGATGGGGGAAGCATAAGACATTGGCAGTTTGGGGTTTTTTTTTTTTGAAGAACGAACAAGAAAACAGTGTCGCAGCAAGATTTGTGCTTATTAAGAGATAGCACTAGGGCTCCAGGCAACATTTATCAGGCACAGTCACAAAAGTCTAGTGTGGGATTTGCCACTGCCTATCACTGGGGGAAAAAAATACCAACTAACGAAGCCGGCATTTCTTCAAGCAAGTCAAATATCCCGTTAAAAATCCTGGCTGGCATTTCCAGGTAGGAAAAGTGAGAAAAGACGTTTTCCAGAAGGGCTGTAAGAAACTATTCTAGAGGAGGCTTTTCCCCAGCAAGCTGCCGATGCTGACTGCCTTGCACGTGAGGTGCTGGGGTGTGGAGGACTGGCCTTCTCGCCTGAGATGGTCAGAGCTTAGTGTGGGTCATTGCACCCCTTCTCATCCAGAGAACAGGGATTTCTTACCTCTACTACGAGAAGAAGAAATGCTTCCCTCCCCAAACTCTCAGCTCCTTGATGGTGTTTCAGGCAGCCTCCTGGGAGAAATCTGAATCGTTTGGGTTGGAAGAGCCCTTTCAGCTCCTCGAGTCCCCCTGTTCCCCAGCACTGCCAGGCCCCCACTGACTCCTGCCCAACTTGTGTCTGCAAACAAATCCCCTCATCCAGATTATTGCTAAAGGTATGGAAGAGAACAGGCTCCAGTACCGAGCCTTGGGAACACCAGTGGCATGCTGGTGGCCAGTGGTTCCTATGGCCAGGCCAGGACTCGAGAAGCAGAGGCAGGGTGGGTCTGTTTTCCTGGGGGCGATCTCTGCTCTGTACACACGCTGTGTGAGATTGGCAGGGCTGGGTCTGTCCCATGATCTCTGCTAAGATGCTCCATGAATGCCAGGAGTTGGGTCTGGCCCATCCACACGTGCTGTCTCATCTACACGTGTAGATGCTCAGGATTTCTGACTGCAGAGCACGTATCCAGAGCGAAATTCCTGGGTGTGAGGGAGTGGCAGGAAGAGCTGCTGATTCCAGGCCAGGGGCTCCTTGGAGTTACCACCTGCAAAAAGTGCCCGAAAGGATTTTACAGCAAGATTCTGAGTTATATTTTGGTGGTGTATTATTAACGTTTAACTCGCTGCAGACCAAGATTTTCAAACTACTACATTTGACTTACTGCCATTAAAATCCCTGGTACATCAATACCCTGTACTGCCCCTTCTTTTCCCTGCTGCAAATATCTTTGGTGAGAAATTGAGCAATAACTTTTACTTTTATTAAGGATAATTGTTAGAGAGGCTCCTCTGGTAAAAAGTGACAATTAAAATGTTCTTGTACAGTTTTGAATCCTACAGCATTTAATGCACAAGTTGTCTTTTTTTCCATGGCGTGCGAGCTTGGAGGTGAAGAATCTGTAAGGGACACGAATAGCTAAATGTGTGTGGGTTACAAAAAAAAAAAAGATTGCAAGCTAGTCTTTAATCTGATGGTAATCTCTATTTTTAAGGCAGCATTCTTTGCTTCCCATCTATTAATTAGAGGATAAACCGGCTGCTAAGCTTATCTTTACAAAGTAAGAACTATTAATATTCTTCTTCTTTGTGCTTCTTTTCAGCAAAGGCACAAAACCACCAGCTGAACCAATTAGCTGTCGAAAGTTTAAGGCTTATTACACAGGCTAAGAAATGAAATTCTTGAACGTACAGTAATGAGGTACCTTAAAATGCAAGAGAGTGGGCAGACGCCATCAATCAAAATAAACCCACTGGTGCTCCTCTCTTTAACATTTTATTGGTAACTATAAAGTGCGAGTGGACCAGCAGTGATCGGAATAGGAACGCGCTGATTAAAATTCAGTTTGTTTTCCCGTTCCGTAGTTGCAAGGACTCCATTCAGCAGGTGAGGGTGAATGCACTCTGGGAAAAACAAACAGAATTAAGTGAAGACACCATCCGATTCAGCTCTGGGAAAATAGACCTGTGCTTCGCCCTGGAATAAGCAGCCTGACATTACCCATTAGCATTGTAAAGAGAGTAAAATAAATCTGGCAATGGGAAAGGTTGGGCGTTTGAGATAAATATTTTTGTTGTTGTTGTTGCCTGAGACCATATATTTTTGTTTTCAACTCATTAACCTGAAGACAGAAAGAAATTAATTCTCGGTCGTGCCGTGATGTCGTTACTGGGAGTGTTGTACCGTTTGGTACTCAACTCGGCAATTCGTTTCCCCAGGACTCAGCGCTGCTGCTCAGGTACGTCTCGGTGCCTAACGCACAGCCACTGCGGTGGCAAGGCTGCATTTGTCCCGCCAGGGCGCTGTCCTACTGCAAACGATCACCTCACCCGCTGTGGACCCACCAGCTGGCACCAGGACAGGGCCGTCAGTCTCTGCCCTGGATGAGAGGGGCCGTGGGAGCAGGTGGGTTTTCAGGAGAGACTTTCACAGGGATGTACTCTGCCCTACCTCCTTGGCTTCGAAAATGTGTCCCTGCCTTATTTGTCTTAATCCTCTTGTAAAGCTGAGTTCTCCTCTTGGCAGTGGCCGGGCTCAGCAGGGACCGGACCAGCTCCTGCTGCCGGCAGCGGGGATTC
Organism: Buceros rhinoceros silvestris; assembly: GCF_000710305.1. NCBI lineage: Eukaryota > Metazoa > Chordata > Aves > Bucerotiformes > Bucerotidae > Buceros > Buceros rhinoceros. Next base: position 34,103 of record NW_010403419.1, read on the forward strand.
AGGGCAGGTAAGGGCAAGCCCGCTGGTACTGGAATTGCCTGCTAACCCCAGCCCTTGGCTGTCACACGTACTCTAAGCTCCTGCACGCGCCTCCTCTGTGGTGGCTATGTCCAGGCAGCACTCGTGCAATTTGACACAGAGCAGATTCTTCTCAGCAAATCAAGATGATGTTAAGTACCACCAGTACCACCACGATTAATATCTCACTCAGCTTTTCGTAAATCACTTTAATTCCCTGGGACAGTTGTCGTGTTTGGAGCTGTGCAGCCACCAGCCGATGCAGGAACCCCCCAGCCTTCCTTGGTAAAACCAAAGGTGCCACAGAAAGTAGAGCTCACAGGTTTTGTGTGGTATCTTCTGGACGTAATTAATGCTGTGATGAATTGTGCGGTCTGTCAAAGGTACGGCTGCTTGGGAGAGTGTAACTTCAGGATCCTGCGCTCGTTCCCAGGAGGTTTTGTATTCACTCTGCCTCAGTTCCCTCTGAACTATCAATTTATCAAGACAGACTCATTTGGGATGCAGCTGCTTGGCATCTCCTGGGATCTCGCAGATCTTGACGTGCACCCCCATTCCCACATGCCTGCTGTGAGCTTTCTACCAGAGCAGAGGGCCATTATTACCATGTTCTTCAGCTCCTCTTTGAAATGCCTCTGTGTGCTCTGTGCTCTTGCCTGGTCACCTTGTTCCACCCCACAGGCAGCTGCAGTTCAGCAGTTGCTGAAATGACTTTTGAGTGTGCAAATGTTTCTAAAATGCTTTTAGACCCTTTTGAAATGTGAATGGCTTTGAGACCTATTCTGTGATTACTTCCACAGAAATATTTAAAGCATGGGTGTTGTCCTGGCAGGGCTGGCTAGGAAACACGGTGGATGTAGAGGGTGCTTTCAGAAAGGTGTCTGGGTCACTGCTGAGCAGGTTCCCGGAAGAAACACCTCATCAGCTCATTCTCACTTGAACACCAGCTGCTTCCCCTGGGGTCCTGCCTGCCTGAGCTTGCTGCCTCTCATGGACATTTGCATGGTGTTAGGTCTGGATGCAGCTGGTTTGTGCTGCCTGGACTTCCAATGGAATCTTTTTAATTTGTATCTTCCCTTAAAGAAAAATAATGTCAGAGGAAAAGACCAGGATGGCTTAAATGCCACCATCACCATATATATTGCATCTCATCTCAAGCCCTGCCTCTGTGGGGGTCCCTTCGCAGAGTCCTCCGATGACTCGCAGCCTGATTCTGCCAATAGCTCCCTGTTGAAAGCCTGTGCTGGAGAGTTATTTCTTTCTTACCGTTAAACAGCAATGTGCAGAAAAATACATTTAGAAATCCATTTTGTGTCTTATGATACAGGATGGACTTTCACGCGGGGCAACTGGCAAATTCCCTACAGGCACCATCCAGAAAATTTGGTCTTGTCTTTTTTTTTTTTCCTGAATACAGTACATACCTGTGAAATAAATGCACTTTCCCCCTTAAAAAAAGGAAGTAACCGTTAGGAACAATACAGCCAAAATGTTTTATTTGGGCAATACAAATACAATCAAATCAAAAATATCACAGATTTTCATACATTAGTAAGAAGTTACTGTACACTTGAACAGTTGCCATTTTTACAGCTAACAAAGCTTTACCTTTATTAAAATGTATTTTCCTCTCACATAAAATATACACTTTTCACTGACGTATTTTACATCGTACACCTCTCTGGGATAAGAAACATTTCACAAACAACGCACGACAGAGGCCATCTTCTCTAAACCCATACAAAATATCACACAGAAGCGAGAAACACTGGAATATCCTACTAGGCTGCAGCCCTCAAATGTCATAGTCTGTCGCTACTAAAAATACTACATGCATCAGAAACTGCTGTACATCGGTTAGAGTTTGGGCACGTCGGGTTCCGTCCTGGTTCCGCGCGGTGCTTTGCAGTGAGCGCTAGACAGCGGCTCTGTGTGAGTGGCACACTGACTCTTCTCTGCTGTTCACACCTGCAATTAAAAACCGCTCAAGGGCTGTTGGAACTGCAGAGAGGATGGTTTTGTAGTGTGACCTGGCGTGAGGAACATCTGCAGTGAGCCCAGGCTCCTCTGAAGTCAGGGAAGTCTCGCCGTGGACTTCAGCGGACCCAGGTGGTACCCCTGCAGTGGTGTTACATTTCCCTTATGAGTACGATGGAAAAGGAGGAGGGAAAACGTTGTGTGAAGAAAGACTCCAGCCCTGCCGCAAGAGCGAGATCACCGGCAGTGAGCATCGCTGCCACGGAAAGCTTTCCGTAAGAGCTTCCCCAGGGACTACCAAGAACCGTTCTTTCATCATCGTTCTCTGATTTAATTTGGAGAACAGATGCAGGGAATAAATATACTTATCCCTACAGGCTCCTGCTGAGATTTGGAACGAATTAGGGGCTCTGTTTGCTTCAGGTTAAACTAATTAAAAAACCCATACAACAAGAAAGTGCCGCTATATTTTAACCCTGGGAGAAGTTCTGTTGTTAACCTGGGAAAGCCATTTTCTGCCTACCCATTGTACAGCACGAAGGTGATGAGGAAGTCACCGAGTGGCTTTGGGATAAGTGTCCCAGCTCTTTTACAGAGGTGTTTTCTTTAATTGTAAATGGGAAGCTCTGCCTGGTTTTGGAGACAGATGATCTCTGTACTGCAGCATTGCTCTTGTCATGTTCTGTCTCGGCTTGAGTCCCTCTTAAACAGCACCGGCTGCTTCCCAGCACTGAGCCCGACGGCTCCTGGGGAGGTGGAGGTGCTGAGCACCCCCTGCATGGCTGTGGCCACGATGCCCGAGGTTTTGGAGGAGCCAGGCTAGTGCTCAGGTCCGGGAAATGCCAACCCAGGCCTGGTATCTCAAGGTGCCTTTCAGACATCAGCTTCTCTTTGTGTGCAGGTTGTGCCCATGCTGTGCACAGGAATACCCCTCCTACCTTTGCTCATCGCTGGGGAGAACGTCCCCTGCCAGGGTTTCTTCAGGTACCTTTGGACTGGGGATTGTTTCTTTCAAAAAAAGCCTTCGATCCTCATAAATAAGGCATCTGTTTAATTTAGTTACTGTAAACCACTTGTTCAAAACTAAACTCCTCACCGTGTCCTGTCATCTTGAGATGATTTATTTAGAAATGAATAAAAAAGAGTAATATATATATATATAAGTATCCTTTTCTAATTGCAACACAATGTACAATCCACAACCTGACCCTGGAATAAAATACAATCCCTAACAGAGGCAACGTGGATGTGGGGAGGAGTAACTCACTTATCTCCCGCTATTCATGTGTGGACCATGTGAAGATGGTTTTAGCTCCTCGGCGGCTGATGGTCACTCAGCCAGAGGGGACACAGCAGTTGGTGTTGCCCGCAGAGCCGTGCCACAGCTGCAGGACGGGGACCCACAAGGTGACTGTGTCAGGATGCAGATGGATGGGGGCACCAGGAACGGGTGCTGGGCACAGGGTTTGGAGGGTGAGGAACATGCTGGCCGTGGTGGCAGCCTGGGTTCACTCCATCAACCTGTGTAGGAGCTGCAGGAAAGTGCTTTCTGAGCTGCTGATTGATGATGTTTAAGCAGAATTTGATGCAGTTGGATTCACACTAGCCAAGGGAGTGTGTTTCAAAAGCAGCGCAAGGGTGACCAGTGTGCTGTGATGAATTATATTGCCTTGGATTCGCTTGGCCCGTGCTGTTACCATCTCTGAGAAAGCTCAAAACCAAATACCATCTCTGCTCTTTTGATGCAGATGCTGTACGTTGGGCTCAAAGCGGAGATTTCATCAGCAGAAGACAAAGGTGCGATGGGTATCGTCCATCATGTGAAATCTGGCGCTGAAATTATGTGAATTGCACATTATACAGAAGCACTTCCAAGCTGCGCTCGACATTATTCTTAGAACACTGTGTAATTCAGGCAGCAATTTACTCGTGAGAAAGCTGCGTATGCCTGAACAGGGGCAGAACTCGGCTTCTCCTTTAGCTATACGCTACTTTATTTGTCCTGCAATAAAATACAGCACTATTTGCTGACATTTGCCAAGAGCTCAGCTAAATGTTTACAGGTCTGAGATCCACTAGAAGGAGGTTGTCGTGGTTGATTTTTGTTCAGTCTGATCCTTCACAAAATCAGAACAAATTTAATTAATCTAAATTAACCTGAGGTTTGGAGGACTATGAAAAAATGATGCTTCCTTTTACAGCTCAGGTGTGCGTATGGGCTGTCTTTATCTGTCTAATCAGAGCTGCAGTTTTTTCCTAGTCACGGCACTGTCTGGGTGTGAGAACGTGCAGGGCGTGCTCCCTTGCTTTGGATTACTGCAGCGTCTCTCGTTCAGCGGGGTCGACTGTCGGAAACATTTTCTAATTGCTTAGTATTAACTCGTCTGTTTTCCTGTGCCCCTGCACGGCTGTCAAACACCTCCATTTGTAGGCTGGCTTTTGTTCTTTTACATCATTTAATGGAATGGCTCTACCTCGCTTTCTGCGGAGTGGAAATGAGAAGGGAAGGCCAATATTTACCATTTATGGAGAGTCATAAGTAAATACCCGGGGCCAGCCTTCGCTTTCCCTTGTACTACTCTCAGCAGGGTTTACGTCATTTCAAGCTCTGAGGTTACTTGTCTGCACAGCTGAAGCCATCGAGTGTGGCACGTCCTGTAAACCTGTTGTGTCAAGGTCCTCGGTGCATGCAGAGGCAGGAGAGCAGCTCTGAGGAATAACCTCTCCGGTGCCTGCGGTCCAGGACTATGGCTCCTATATGGTGCCAGGGAAAAAGGCCCCCTCGCAAAAACATGTCCTAGCTCAACATGACACTAAATGCATCATGCTCAACATGACACTAAATGTGTTACGGGGAGGTCAGCACTGCCATGAGAAAGGCAAAATTTGTTTTCTCCTGGGAAATCCAGAGACTCTCTATGTCATATATGGACCTGCAGAAGAAGAGCTGCGCGATGATGCTTTCTAGAGCCCCTCTGCCATACGGGTCATGATTTCCCAGGGAAGCTCCCAAAAGGCAGATCTCCCTTCCTTCCTTTTGGTCTCAGGATAAAGGGCTTTGTCCTTCCCTTAAACATTTTTGTATTTGTTTTAATAGGAGTATTTTGCTATTGTGGGTCATTAGTTCTTAAACCGGACGTGTCAAATCTGGCAAGTTCCATTTAAAATATTCTTTTTGAAAGAACAGTTTTATACTTGCTAAATAACACCAGTGATTCACCTCACTCTGCAGTGAAAGGAGTACTGGTCTTTTGCCAAAGGCTTCTCTTAACACTGACGACAGGAAATGAATGGGTAACCGTTTGTTTCCATTCATCCACTGTCTGTCGAACAGATCCCCTCAGATCTGCAACGGCAGCTTCCTGTCATGGGGTCCCCCGGAGAAACAAAGGGGTCAGACGCCAGCTACCCCCATACTGCATTTCCGCGTGTCTTTAGTTCTTTCAAAGCCCGCTCTAACAAACACCATTTCAGTTCACGTTCACTGGGTTTCTCCCTCCGGGGAATTCCAGGGGCGGCGCTGTGTTGATAGGGAAGCTGAAGGCTCCCTGTGCCCGCGTGCCAGGGACTGTCGCTATGGTCTATCAACTACCACCACCATGAAACTCTGGTGCAAGGGGCTGGGTAGTGACAATGGGGATTCCGAGGCTGTACGTCCCTGGGCGGGTGAAGCAGCAATACCACCCATTTTGCCACAGCAGGGAATTGCCTCCCGAGAAGGCCCCGCACCCTCCCGCCCTCCCTTCGTTCATCGTTCACAGAGGAGCTGTCGTGTTACAGACCAGCAATAACTCCCCAGCATTGATTAGATTTACATGGGTGAGGGATTGTACGAGTGTTTAGTGGAACCGCTAGCGGTTGACATGGCAGCTTTATGTTCTGAACGGCGAGCAAAGCTGGGCTTTCCCATCATGCTCCCTAATGCTTTCCTGACCTGATTTGCCTGTAAGGAGCTTTGCTCTCAGAAGCCATAATTCTGCTGAGTGATCTCCCAGTAGCATGGGGAGCCCCGCGGTGTGATACGAGCCAGATCTCACAGCGAGCAGCACCACGCTCCCAGCACGGTTTGCTCCTCAACCATTCTGTTCTGCAGCCTGGCCGGTACCACCTCATAATTAACTAGCAAACGCATGCCGCGGAAAGGTCACACGTACCGAACCTGCCGAAACCAACACCGCATGCCTGCAGGACATGGGAGGTTGAAGACCAAAGTCAGCATATACACGATATCCATCCATTAGCTTAGGAATTAGGGCTTGCCACGGTAAGCAAATCACTGCTGTAGCTGCGCTGCTCCAGAGCGTGCTGCACTGATGGCGCATGTGCATGTGGCTGGAAAAGCTTTGTGACCTCAATTCCTCTCTCAGATGTATTAATTTTTTGGAAGGGAGGCATTAACAACACAGAACTTTGCTTCTATGTTTGCTTTGATGCTGTTTGTCGAGCCATGTAATCAAGAGCGGGTGGCTGATAGCTAAGACAGGGTTTGGCTGGCAAGCTTTAAGCTCTGAGAAGCTAACAGGGAGGTTAGGTTTGGAATATGGGCTTCCTCTCCTAACCCCCTATGCAAATCAGTTTGTGACAACACTCCGCTCCCGGGGTGTAACACAAAATATACAGGAGATGAAGTACTAGTACCCATTAAGAAGAAAAAAATCAAATCCCTAGGAGAGCTGTTTTCCCTCTTGTTGTAAGGACCAATGCTGTTAATGGGATTTCTGAGGGATGTTTTACACTCTTCCCTAAAAGTATGTTACTAGTAAAAGTCTTACTCTCTCATAATTTATGTATTTCTTTTCAGCATGTAAAAATGTAGTGGCATCCAGTCGGCTTAAAGACACTTGTAATGGAACTCTGAGAGCCTGGGTGAGCTGTTCCACCAAAGGCACTGCTGGTCATTGGCCAAGCAGCCCAGCAGAGCTCACAGGTGAGGTGACGGACGTTAGGCTGAGAGGAAAAGGAATTCCCAGCCAAGGGAGGAGATGCAGGGCCACCCGCCCCCACCCCTGCATCGCTCACCCCAGTCCTGTGCCCTCTCTCTGGGCTATGGCAGACCTGCGGCTCCTCAGCCAAGAGCTGGACCTGCACCGGTGCCGCAATCTGTTTCTGAATTCCATTAAATGTTAAAGTCTAGGTCTAGCAGAT
>NW_010403419.1:41358-41588 GCF_000710305.1 Buceros rhinoceros silvestris
TATAGCAGAGGAGCAGTTGGTCATTTTTCTGGCCAAGAGGTATTAGAAAGACACGTCATTAAGCGTGGCAATCCTTGCAAGTAAAGCAAAAGCTTGTAATTCTGAGTAAGCACCTTTGGAATACTCCAAAGTGTCATTATTTGGGCATTTGCCTTGTGATCTCTGGAAATCCACCAGCACATTAAAAGTGAGCCTGGGCAGAGAGGGGGTTTTCTGTATTTAATTATTTT
>NW_010403420.1:0-3945 GCF_000710305.1 Buceros rhinoceros silvestris
TGGGGTTGGAAGGGACCTCTCTAGGTTGTCTGGTCCAACAAGTCTGCTCAAGTAGGAACATGTCTAGATGGCTTCTGAATAGCTTCAGGGGTGGAGACTCCACAGCCTCTTAGGATAACCTGTTGCAGTGCTCCATCATTCTCACAGTAAAAAATTTTTCTTGATGTTCCAACAGAACCTCAGGTGTTTTTACCTGTGCTCATTGCCTCTTGTCCTGTCACTGGGCACCACTGAAAAGAACCTGGCTCCCTCTTCTTTACACTCTCCTTGTAGGTATTTATAGACATTGATGAGATTCCGCTTGATTCCCTCCTGAGCCTTCTCTTCTCTAGGCTAAGTCCTGCTCTCTCAAGTCTTTCCTCATAGTAGAGATGCTCCAGTTCTTTCACCATCTTAGTGGCCCTTTATTGGACTCTCTCCAGTGTGTCCATGTCTCTCTTGTACTGGGGAGCCCAGAACTGGACGCAGTACTCCAGATGTGGCCTCACCTTTTTATACAAAAAAGAGTAAAATGCTGCCAGCCTCAGACAGCACAAGGCTGTGCCGTGCAGAGAATGCAGGCGCTGTAGAGAAGAAGGCATGAGCAATACTGATTCTCTGGTTTCCTTGATCTGCTGGCAACACTCCCCCTAATGCAGCCCAGGATACCATTCACCTTCTATGCCATAAGGGCACATTGCTGGTTCATGTTCATCTTGGTGTCCATCAGAACTCTGAGGTCCTTTTCTGCAAAAGTGCTTTCCAGACAGTCAGCCCCCAGCATATATTAGTGAATGAAGTCGCTCCTCCCCAGGAGGTGCAGTTGCAATTCCTGTCAGACCATTTCTCCAATCTGTCAAAGCGCCTCTGAGTTGGAGCATGACCCTCTCGTGTATCTTTCACAGAAAGTCACTCCTTCTGGTTTTGTGTCATCAGCAAACTTGCTGAGAGTACACTCAGATCATGAATGAAGATGCTAAACAGGACTGGACCCAGTATTGACTGCTTGGGTTACTGGCTTATTGACCGCTAGTTACTGGCTTCCATGTAGACTTCATGCCACTGATCTCCACTCTCTGGGCCAGGCCATTCAGCCAGCTTTCAATCCTCACTGTCTGTTTATCTAGCCCACACTCCTTCAGCTTCTCCATGAGGATGTTATGGGAGACAATGTTGAAAGCCTTACTGGTATCAAGACAGACAATATCCACTGCTCTCCCTTCATCTACCAAGCCACTCATTTCATCACAGAAGGTTAACAGGTTAGTCAAGTACCATTTCCCCTTTGTGGTGACTACTCCTCATGAGTTTCCTGTCCCTCATGTACATGCAAATGGTTTCCAGGATTAGCTGCGCCATCATATTCCCAGGGATCAAGATGAGGCTGACCTGTTTGTAGTTCCCTGGGTCCTTCATCTTGCCCTTTCTGAAGACAGCAGTGATGTTTGCTTTCATTCAGTCCTCAGGCACTTCTCCCAATCTCCATGAGCATTAAAAGATTATTGAGAGTGGCCTCGCAATGACATCAACAATCTCCCTCAGCACTGAGTGTATCTCATCAGGATCCTTGGACTTAAGTATGTCCAGTTTTCTTAAGTGTTCTCTAAGCTGATCCTCTTCCAAGGGTAAGTACTCCTTGGTCCAGAATTTCCCCCCTTAGATTTCTGAAGGCTGCTCTGAGTAAATACTGAGGTGAAGAAAGCATTCAGTACCTCATCCTGTATCCCAGTTCTTTGTTGCTAGGGCCCCTGACTCACTCAGCAGCAGAACCTCATTTTCCTTAGTCTTCCTTTTGCCACTTACGTTTGTAGAGATGCCCTTCTTTTTGCCTTCGACGTCCTTCAGCACATTCACCTCCAGTACCTGGGATGTACTGGGGACCCAACACTCGGGATGCCAAAGTTGGAAACAAGAGGCAGCATAGACTGCTACATAGATCCCTGTTCTGGGGTACAGTGTGGGCACAAGCTCTGCAGATTCTCCTTGAAACGCTCTGAAGAAGCATAAATAATACTTCACACATATTTGGCTTCGACTTGGATAAAAGCTTGTTAACCAAAATGAGGTGTTTTCCAAATAAGGTCTGATAGGAGAAATGCCTTATCAAACCTTAGCCCAATTCTTCTCAGGGGATTTCCAATCTGGGACCAGATTTAGGCCAATCATTTGTGTACGTGTATTGTTTTCCCTCATGAGAAGTTTGTAGTAGGAAGGCATGTAATTTCCAGCATAGCTAACTGGGAAAGGAGAACAATTAAGACTGCAAAAGTCAGGCAAAATCTAACCCTGAGAGCAAAGAGCTGCTCAGAAAAATCATAGTTATTACAGTGCATAGATCTCACTGACTTGTGCAGGGAGAAGCTTGAGAAAGGACAGATGTGGGGCCTGCATCTTAAGGCAAATTTTATCTCTACCAGATGGCCTTATAATTACAAAGCATTCCAGCACAGCTCTGGAGTTTGAGATTTTCTGTCTATAGTCTTGCAAGAAGTAGCTTGAGATGAGTTTCAACAGAGTAAATATGCAGCATTGACTTTTATTCACTTTCATTTAATAGACTCTTGCAATACACTTTTAAAAATGTACTTCTGCTTTCTTTATGACTATTACTTTCTCATACTCTCCTTAATCTCTTTCCTTCTAGATCTTTAATTGTGAGGAAGAACCACTGAGGTGTATTTTACATATAATTTCCCTCTTTGGCAATAATACCCCGAATTAACTACTGTTCTCATTAACCACTTTACTCATTTATAATCAAGGGCAATGGCTTTAACAGTTCTAATAATATGCCCTGTTAATAATGTCTTAATGAAGATTATCTTTATACTGCTCTCAGAAGGTTCTCTTTTTCCCTAAAATGAGAAAAGGCGTATTAATGCAAAATAACTTTCTACCTCCCAGCTAAGTGTTTTGTTGGAATTAAAAGAAAACATGGAAAAGTTTTTAAGCTCCATAGGCTACCTTTTAGAAATTCAGTGACTTAGAGTAGGTGGAGTACATGATGCACTGGTCCATAAGTCAGTTCTGGCCTCAGCCCTCTTGCTTGCTTGCTATAATTACAGACAAAGATCCTTCCTTATATCCTCAGTTACATTGGGGTTTAGGCACATTTACCAATTTCACAGCAAATAGAAATCTGTTAATTAACTTAAGAGAAGAAGTAAAATCAAAATGAAAAATCAAGTCAAGTTTTTACCAAATTAAACTAAAAGACCAAATCTAAGAGAGTCTCCTGTAAAATGATCTAAGGAAACACAATAAAACTGCAATGACTAGACATATGTTCTGCTGGCAATATCACTGAAAATTTAACATGTAGAACAAGCAGCTAATAAGACAGGTTTATTAAAAAAGAATAGTTTTAACATATTTTCTATGTTAAAAATAGAAACTCACACATGTACAGGTAAATAGAGAAGCTGCACGAGAAAGCTTGCATTTAAAATAAAATGGAGCAGAAGCATAAATCAATGCATGGTCAGGCAACCTCTGGAAATTTAAATGCTGGAGGAAGAAGCACTCAGTGACAGATAGCTCTATAACGCATCTGGACTGGCAGAGAACTGGATGTATTTCTCATTTTACAGTTTTGCCAAACAAAGAGCACCCACAGACTGGTCTGACGGTCTCTACTCACTATCATCTGTGCAATGCGCATCTTGCTAAGCTGCATTCTGCACACATAAAGACCTGCCGACCACTGACGACCACTATATTTTGAAAACAGATTATAAACACTTTAAGCCCTCCATCTTCCAGCATGTCATCCAGGTCTCCCTGTATTCCCCATTTCAGCATTGTTAAAGTTTGAGTCTTGCCTTCAGTGATCAGTTAGGACTTTAAGGCATATTTAGGTAAGGAAAATAGTTGAATCTCATTAGTTCTAAGCACTGGAGACATGACGCTTGACATGATAAGCACCTGTGATAAGACAGTGTCCTGGGTTCAACATGGATGAACCGG
>NW_010403421.1:0-4806 GCF_000710305.1 Buceros rhinoceros silvestris
AGCCAGCAGAGCAGCCCCAGCCCCTTCTAGAATCTTTCAGAAAAAACTAAAAGTCTCTTACAGGGAGGGATTTGATTGTAATTTAAGTGGATCCTCTTTTTTGCCTCCCCCTTCTTAAGTATGCAATCTTTTAGTTTAAAAGTTAAAGAACAAAACGTTTCAGAGGGAAGTATCAATTAATTAGCATTTACAGTGCTCTGAGTTTGTTCACTCTCTTAGCCTCACCAGAGCAGAATATTTTATTTTAGTAAATTGTTAGCAGTGAGAAAGGTTATGGTTTATGCATTTGCATAATATACACACACTAAAACTGTCACGATGGCACACTTAATTGATTCAGCTGTACTAATGATGGTTTAATTTTTACATTCACAGTACAACTGCCAATAATCTTTTTGCCTTATAGCTGAGAACTGAAGCATTTAGTTCATTTCTAATGTTGGAAAAATCTTATTGCATATACAAGTATAAAATAATTGGCCTATTTGAATGCTAATTACATTTAAGAGTCTCACTTCTCTAGAGATAGAAATTCAGCTTCGGCCGCGAATTCATAATAAACTTGCTGGGATGTGGCTGTCAGTGTATACAGAGACTTCAGTAAAGAATCAAAAGCTGCTGAAGTATGACAGGATGTGGGAGGCCTGAGAATAAAACACATTCAGATAACATCAGATTTCCTTCATGGTCTCAAATGGGTAATATGATTACTAATGTACTGGGACCCTAGTCTTCTCATATCTTCAAAGATCAGGAGTCATTGGTTTAAACATGCAAGAGCATGATAGATGGGTCGCTTACTCTGCCTGGAGTTTAAAAGACAGAATTCTTCTCTTTTCTCTCATTTCTCATCTAAAAGGTGCTAGAACTGCAATTTGGTCCTTTTTTGATGTGTCTTATATTTAGGCTCAAGAAAGGACTTAGTTCGTTCAGTGGTCAGGATGCTGGATGGTTTCTCATTGAGAAGTGAGCCTAGCTTATGCTTTTTATACTGATGAACCTCAGTTTATTGTTAGACATTTCTATGTTTTGCAAAGAACATAGTTTTTGCAGCAAATGGCCTCTAAGCAATCAGAAAGCACTATCCAAATACATGGAGGACTTGGAAAAAAAAGACAAAAACCACCTGAAACTAAACTCTTTTGTCTCTGGCCCAGAGCATAGAGGGGAGGGAGAATCATTGCTGCAGGATGACTACTGTGAGTTCTGCAGATAAATGAGTGAACCTTGGATTTCTTTTTCTGAGATTTCATAGGATTAGTTTTCTGATCATGGTTGGATGAGAGAAAATGTTTTCCAGTAAATATACCCAACAATACCAAAAATTCAGAGACCCTCTAGTTCAAAAGAACAAGAAAAGTACATGCCATTAACAAAGCAGTATGAAAGCCCAAAAAAACCTTTGAATTAAACAGTAAGAGATGATGCTTAGAATGGATGGGGGGGGGATGGCAGGGAGGGTTTTGTTATATGATGAGTTTTACTTAGTTCTAAATGAATACTAAATTGCTTGTGTCAGAAAAGATTAAGCTGGCTCAGAAAAGCAGAGCTGATAGACAGCTGAAAAACTTTCTGAAGATACTTGCTCTTGGAAAGACATAGCAAAAGCAGTGCACCATCAGGGAGGTGCTGAAGGCACAGTCCCAAGCTATTGTGCTTTGACTCTGATTCTATCGATATAGATAGATATTTATACCTTTTAATCTTTATATCTTTAAAGATATTCATATCTTTTCTGGAAAGTGCAGGAGCTAGGGACAGGTAGCAGGGAATAGAAGGGGACTAAAATATTGTCCCTGTCATTGATAGGAGGAATAGTGGTCTGTGGTCCCAGGCACTGCACTCTCCCTTAGTCCCTTGTTGGCTCCTGTGGGTACGGCCACAGCAATGGGCTCTATTCCTCTTCTCTTCTGTCTCATAGCTTCATGTTCTTCTTAATCACGAGGAGTAGTGTATCTACTTAAACTTTTTATCACTTTCCCAGGCTACCTCTAGAAGCTATCTACACCTATACCAACACTTATTTTAGGCAAGTCTTAATAGGCAGGGCTGACTGTTAAAAGATATTAAGAATCCAGAGCAGTAGTCTCTAAGTGCAAGGTTTTCTTATTGCCCTGAAGAAATTAATCACCAGTTCTTATATTTTTCAGTACCAAAGGCCATCATTTCCATTATCAGAGCCCTCTTTCTAGGAATACCACTGAGCAAAGGCACTGTGTAGCTGGGCCTGGGGTGTGAACTCTGAATCACGTCATTTGAAGAAAGGCACTAGGAGAGATTCAGTTTGCACAGATAGTGAGTGTTGCACTTCTGGGTCATTTCTCATTTCAAATGCATGTAAATGTATCACTGACACTGCAAAAGTGACTTCATAGCTACTGGACATTACTAACAACATTGCTTGGGTTTTCACTTAGAATTGCTAAAGCTGGATACTTTGGAGAAAGTATGAACCTCGTGAAACTTCATGAATTGAAACTTCCTTCCTTGTCCAGAAGAACCCACAGCCTTAGAGACTCATGACATCATTTTCTCTGTTAACGTCTGTCACTGAGAATCAAAACAAATTATTCTATCAGGATATATACTTCCTATAATATTGAAAGATAGAAACTGTAACCCACTTGGTTAAAATGTTCTGATTATTTAAGAGAATTAAAGGTCTGACCACTTTACCTTCAACTACTGTTTCAGTGAATTACCTGGAGGCAACCTGTTTATAGTCAGTCAAACAAAACAAGATTTGTGCTTTGGCAGTAAAACAGCACACTGTCTCGGATGAAGTGTAGGCACTTGCGCTCACAGCAGTTTCCCTAATGCTCTGGAAATTAGAAGAATACCTAAACATAAATTATGTTGTACTTAGAATCAGTGTGATTCAAAATATTACTTACTTAATGTAAGAGCTGGATCCAAAAATGACTAAGGCCAGTGGGAGTTTCCTAAAAGAGATTAATAAAATTTGAATTAGTTTATGATTTAGTCTCTCTGAGTAAATAAGTGGTTTTTCCTTATTACTATTTACCTGGTTTTTCCTGACCCCTCTTTTCCTTGTCCACACAAAAGATAAGAATGAGGTAGTGCAGCCCATACATACTCTTCATGAGGAAAAGGGAAAATATTACAACTTTACTTGAAATTTTCTTTTCATTGTTAAATATGAGAGGCTGTTCTTTATATATTTGTTTTCTAGAGGATTTATATTTCACAATACCATTTATTATTAGAAAGCTTCCCAGGGATTTATAATTTGTGACAAAATACTTTTAAAAATCATCTAGACAGCTGGCAACTTTGCAGTGATAATGAACTTCGTCCGTTAAAGAAATTGATTACTACCAAAATTTCATATGATAATTTGAAAAAAAAAAAAAAAAGAAAAAATTAGTTCTCCTAATAAAGAGTCACAACAATTATTTTAAAATGTCTTAAAAAGTTGCTGTGGTACCCAAAATTAGTATCTAACTTGTTCTCTGATAATAATTCTAAAATATTAACATTTGCTTCAAATGTGACAGTCCAATACCAGCCCCATCTTTTCCAATGGACATGCGGGTGGCAAGGCCTTACCATTTCCTTGAGACTGATGGAAGAGCTGCTGAGGCCGGTTCTCCAGCAACTTATTCCATGCCACACTGCAGCAGCCTGGGCGGGCTCTGGATTCAGAGTTATATGGGGAGTGTATAGAAGGGCTTTGGTCACTTTTCTGTTTTGGGGAAAGCCCCCAGCACTGTGAGGACTGAAGAAGGGGGCAAATTGCTTACATCTACTGCTGAATCATGCTTTTTTAAGTTTATGAGAACTTGCAGGTGATTTCAGGTAGAATTTCTTGACTCTTTAAGCCCATGTGCTGCTTAAATTAATTAATGATAGTCCATAGCTCCTTGGGCATTGGTACTGCAGTACATTGGTCCTCGCAGATAAAACAGGTTTCGCAGATTCAATTCTGATCTCATCTGTTCACTTCAATATTACCTGCTCTACATATTAATATCATTCTTTTGAGGTGATCCCAATTACACGTTTAAAAGGTGACTGATAAAAGGAGTCTGTCAGCATTTTTCATATTAATTCCAGTGTTTAAACAGTTCATGTGAATTAGACATTTAGTTTCATTTGGCTTCTCTGACTCCTAGCGGCTGCCTCATGTTTTTCCTTTCACCAAAGAGACATGAACAAGTCTGAACACTTACAAGGATGCATCGGCTAACAGGTGTTTCTGTGAAGCCCTGGCTTCAAAAGGTGCCTTCAGAATGGTGCAGTGCTGGACACAAATGATACTTATGTGATCGAGACTGCCAGTGTGGCAAGGGTGGTGTTTGAAGATTCTCGGGCTGCAATATATTCCCCCTTGTTTCAACGCTAAGTATCTTCTAAATGAGGGAACGAGTTTTGATGATGAATTTTCAACTAGTTTGGTTTTGATCAACCTGTAAAAGAACAAAGTAAATTGTTCTTCCTTAATGACTCATGGGATTGCCTAATTAATCTAATGGTTATACGAAGAGTTTTCCCTGGATCGCTCTTATAACTCTTTCCTGAATGTCATGGTTTAACAAAAACTTCCCCTGTGTTGGAAGCTTTGTTTTAGACTGACCAATCAGGTATTCCCTGCCACGTACATGTAAACGCGACATCGAACTGGTTGAAAGTTCTGGTGGGGTTCCGTTTCCGTTTTCCGGATTCTGCCCCTTTAAGAAGCAGCCGTGTGGCCAGCTCCCTCTCTTCCTCACCGGATGGGGACCAGGGCAAAATCTCTCATGGCCCTGCCTGCTCTCAGCTCGGCCACGCTACCCAGCTACAGCG
>NW_010403421.1:5100-13399 GCF_000710305.1 Buceros rhinoceros silvestris
TCTCTGCCCGGCCACGCTACCCAGCTCCAGCGATCGTGCTTGCCTGTTGCTGCGCGCCTCCGAGCAGCAACTCCACCCACGGACCTGCCTGCTCTCGGCTCGGCTCTGTTCTCCTGCCTCACTGCCTGCCACTTTTCCCTGCTTTCGCATCCCCGCAGCCTCAGTAAGCCGCGGTCGCTGCAGAAACTGCACGCTCCGGAGCTAAATTCCTTTGCTGCTTGGGAACTGTCTCCTGCCTGCGGCTTTTGGAGCCAGCGCTTCTGCTTCTGCTTCAATCCACGGTAGACTGGTAAAAATTGTGTTGGTTTGGTTTTCCCCACATGGCGCCACGGCATTTTGACTGCCACAGGTTTTCTTTGTAACTGCCACCACGTGGCTGTCACCATCTTTACCCTGCCACGGTTTTAACCCTCACTTTCCCAAAACCATCAATACCCAACTGGTTTTCTTTTGTATTTGATATATTTCAGTTTGTTGTGTTATTAAACTTTGTTTCAGTTTTCCAAAAAGCATTTTAGAGGTCTCAAAAATTCTTTTCTCCCTTCCCCTATTTCTGCTGGAATAGTGGAAGGGTATTATCGTCACTGGACCTTTGGTTTTACCTCAACCAAACCGTTGACACTGAGACAAACCACAGACAGTTTTAATTGGAGATACGGAGAAAAGAAAGCAAGGCAAAAAACACAAGAGAAAATAGAGTAATAAAATTAGGCTACATGGGGATGTAGATTTATGCTGGACTGTAAATCTTTTAAAAAGTATATAAAGTTGTTCTATTTTAAAGTGGATTATGTTGTTAAAAAGACAGAGATAAGTACAGTAAAAGCAAGGGTCTTGGAGCACAGAAATCATATTACTAGAAATTCACGTCGCTAGAAATTGATGTATCCTATACAGAGGCATAAACATGGGGGAAACATTAATATTAAAATCAAAGAGAAAGAGAGAAGTATAGACAAAGATTGTTTTAAATAGAGGCCGTTTGAAGAGTAAATCCACTTTAGCAAAACTTAGAGAAAAAAAGAATACAGACTTACAGAGTAACAATCAAGACTTTGTGTGTTTTGGCCATTATTTGTTGAGACAAAACTATGCAAAGAAAATTAGAAGAATTAGGTCTCCAAATATCACTGAATTCTAATGGAAGAAAAACATAAAGTTCAAACCTCATATATCATGTTATGTAGCAGAGAAAAAGGATACCTAAGATGAAGTCTACAAAGATAACTCCAAAACCCGAAAATTCAGTTAGAAGAAGTTAAAATTCAGTGTTTACCTTATAGTAAGACATCTATAACCACCATTAGGTATTCAAAACTGGAGTGGTTGAATTGGTGTGAAAGAATTTAAAAGTGTTCTGTAGAAGGAAAAAGGAATTAGTTCTCAAACTTTTGCCATATTCTTGACTTTTTTAGGCATATTTTACTCTCTCTGTCATGCTATATGTGTATAAAAATGAAATAGAGATCACTGCCTTTCTAAGCCATCCATTCAAAATAGCCTTTGCTGTTAAATAGTACCAAGAGATTCCTGTCCCTCTGTCCCCCACCCCTCACCCTCCACTCCCCCCAAAAAACAAACTGAAAAACAGTTTTAAAAGGCTAGATAATTCAGCTACCAAAGTTCATGGAAATTGGTGTCTCTACTCTGTATCCATTTATGAGACAGTGGATTAAGAACCAGTAATCTACATTTTGTTGTTAACTGATTATTTAAAAAGCTTTTGGCTTTTCTTTTGAATATTTATGCCTCACTTTATAAACACACTTATATGCTGTTTACCCTACTTGTAAGTGCCTTTCCCGTGTGCTCTTCAATAATGAAGTAGATGGTATTTTCTTCTTCCATGAAATGTCCTTTGTCTTCTTTACTGCATGCTCTATAACTCTTCAGACTCCAATTCAAAGTTCAGACACTAGAACAGAGGGCTACATTTGATTAGTTACTAAGGGTGCTTCAAACTGCAATAATTTCACTGCGCTTGGGGAGCTTTATAAAACCTTGTCTTTGTTAAAACTGGTATGCAATCCAACCTCCCTTCCCTTCTCTGACTTCTGTAAATTAAATCAGAGACATCCATTACAACAGAGACAGTCCATCAGTTCAGAGACTGTTATGAGAGCTTTTCTGATCTCAGTCAACTAGCCAATACAGTTCAACAGTATTTATTAAAAATAGTAACAAACGGAAGCTCAGACAGGTTTATGGGTTCTGGATGCCAGTTGAAGAAACTAATCACTACACTACATGCCCCACTTCTAAACTTAGAAGAATAATCCAGAATCCACATACTCACATACACAAAGGGGAGGACTCTCAACTTCAAGGAGGTGTCCCAACCTAAGTGGACAGCCCTCCCCAATGACTGCAGACCTGTTGCTCCAGGAAGGACTGACACAAACTTGAACCCAGCAGGACTCCATTTATACCCTTAGTTAAATATGACCTGTGGTCATATATGGTCATATTAGATCCCACTAGCTGCAGACCTGCTTTCCAGACATGTACACACGCCGGTGGGCTTGGCTAGAGCTAGCAAGAAGCTTCCAGAGGTTTCTAGCAGTTTCTCTGAAATCTGCCCAGCAACTGCTGCAGAGACCAAATAAAACATCTAGCTGTCTCCCCCAGAGTTTGTATCGTATCAGCCACTGATTACGCAGAAAAAATTTGGGTTAAAATCGTGGGTGTTAAAGATACACAGATTTTTGTATGTATATGTTAGCCCCATAACTCACAAACTTTCTACATATTAAACAATTTATTTTCACCTGAGATCAATGAAAACGCAGGGTTTTTTCCTCACGCTTGGTGCATTTATATAACGCAATTATATTTATCTGTGTTTGAAAAGAAGAATGAAAACCTGACTGGTTTAAAATATGCAGATCTAGATATTTTTAAAAACTTGCTATCACTGGATTTGCTAGTTATTACATCAAACTCTGTGTGTGGGAAAAGAATAATTAATTCATCAATTTAAATAAATAAACAAACAAACACACACACACACAAACACACAGGCATCACAGAATCAGCATATAATATTATTAAGAATGACATTTGCATTTCCTTGGCTACACAAAGGCCTATGCAAAAAACACAAGATACATATTCTTAAGTGTTATATATTAAATTCATTTTCAAATAACCTCTAATCCAATGAATGGTTTTGGATATGATTAACACTATAGAAACAGGGTTTGCTCAAAATCTATTATTTATATAGGCACCAAAGATGGTCTACTTTTAATTCCACTTCAGAGTCTCATAAATATTCAAATTGTGTGGTTAGAATCACAAAGAATTTTGGTATTTTATTTATAGAAGATATCTGTTTTAACGAAGTCCACCAGAGCTTATTGTGCAGGCAACATATGCATTTGAAAATACTTTCTTCTTAGCTGGTAAAGAGTAGCATTTTAATATGAAACTTGTTTTTATATCACTTTCAGTTCTTTTCAGCACTGAATTACTGAGCAGAAATCCACCTACTTTCTTCCTTCCCATAACTTATGCTTATGTTTTGTTTATCCAATTTCCCTTCAGAAAAACTGCATACAGCACTAACAGTAGCTTAATCAAAGTTGTAGTAAAGTTGAAAAGTGAAACATGGTTTTGAACAGGGTAAATGAGCATTTATGAGCAACTAATCTAATTCATTGTGATTTTACTTAGCTGAGATAAAAACAACCATCTCAGGATCTTGATTCTTTTTCTTCAGTCTGAAAAGATTCAAACCTTCACCACTCACTTTTGAGGGGAAAATGTAGAAACTGGGCTGGGGAAGACAGGGAGTGAAAAAAGGGAGTAACTCTCTTACTCATTTTGGAAAAGCAGTAATGGAGCAAGACAGGAGGCACAGCATCTGATCTCTGCTCCAAGCGTTGTGTAATGTGTTTGGCCATCAAGCTATCTACTAGGCATCCTGCTCGCAAAACATCTCTCCTTTAACAAGTGTTAAGCCAGCCTAGACACGTGGGTTAGAGCCCAGCTGAGAAACAGAGAAGCTGAGGAGGCACCTGAACCTATTTTTTTCTGCTGTTTGTTGGGGTAGCAGTTAATGAATTAATGGAAAAGGCAGTTTTTACAGTGCTGAGCACACCTACAGGATTGGCCCCTAACTGCTGGGAAATAGCAAAACGCCTCATCTGAAGACCTTTACAGATCTTTGTTCCTTCTCTAGCCAGGATGGTGGCTGCTTATCAGGGGATTGGAAAATTCTGCTTGTGAAATCTTCAGCATTTAGAAAATTAGGATAGACCATAAGAGTCACCATCAAGCATTGGTGCCTGCATGCCACGTGCATCTAAGTCATCTGGATCTAACCATTTCCCCACCCCAGTAACTTACTGATATTTCACTTTCTTATTAGCTGTTTTACTAACTTTAAATTCAACTGTAAGTGAAACACCTGTTATTTTGTAGCAATTTTTTCAGAAACATGCTCTATCTGTTTAGTAGGTGTTGGTAAACAACACTCATTTGGGACTTGGTTGTTTGGATCAACATTTTATCCTCCAGGATTCCCATTGCCTTACTTCAAGTAACACAGTGTGAAGGAAACACACATAGACACATAGCCTGACACAGAGCTTTCCATAGCTCCTCAGTGTGTTTGCTTGGTAGGAAGCGGGGAATAAACTCACTCTGCTCTTAATTTCTCTTCAGTTTCCCACCACTGAGATCAAACCTCTGCCTCTCCTTGTCTGCACAGTGGAGGCAAAGAGCAAGCCGCCATCTCCACTTTCTCTGTGTTCCTTCACGTGGGCGAGTGTTGGTGACTATTTAAGGCAATGAGGATCGGATTCCTGAGGTGTCACTGCAACATTCAAAGGAATGAACTACGTGGCGCATCTGAGCAGATGTTAGAATTTCTCCACCCCAAAACCACATTAAAAAGGTAGTGAGTGTAGGTCTGGACAGAGTGGGTGTGCTCCGCTTATAATTTCACCCAAGTAGTAAGGCAAGATGCCTAAACAGGATGCTAATTTAAAATCTTAGAAGCACCGATTATTTTGCTCTAAGCCTAGCTCAGTTGTTTTTCTGTCCATAATCACTTCTTTTCCTGCGTGACAAGGCCTATCAAACTGATTACTCTCTGACAGCAGAGTGACTGCTTGTCAGTTGGACTGCCGCAAGTGGTTAGCTGGCCCTTTTGTCACTCCTGGCAGCTGACTCAAAGCTGATCAGGCACTAGATTTTGGTGAGATTTCAGGAGGGTGCAGAGTCCAAACCTGACATGTTGAATATGCCAATTCTCATCCAAAACAGATAGAATAGGAGATCTTTGCAAAGGACTGCTGCCAGCTGTGAAACTCTGTCTCAGTGGAGGGGAAGTGGCTGCCAGGTTGTTACTCAACACAGCTATTTTCCCTTCCGTTCACAAATCAGAGGTAAATATTTGGAAGTACCAGAGCCAGTTTTTGTTTTGTTTTGTTTTGTTTTGTTTTGTTTTGTTTTGTTTTGTTTTGTTTTGTTTTAGGTTGTTTTGTTTTGTTTTGTTTTGTTTTAGGTGTTTGTCTAACAACCATGACAATGAGATTTGCCTTTTCAGTTCCAATTGTTTTTAAATAAAAACAAAAATCAAGGGTCAATCAGTATCCCTATGCCTTAATGTTTGACAAGAGACATGTGATTATCCTTGTAGTCGATATGCACCTATTTGGAATGTGTGGTTGATTATCATACACTTTCAAAGTGTTTTCCCACTGGAGTGACAGTGGCATTGGTTTAGTTAATGAGGGGAATGTAAATTACCAGTCATCAAGACTAGTTTTCAGACCCCCTCTCTGCTCTTTCTTACTTCTGATGCATCGGGCTCATTTCACTTATTAACGTGGAATGAATATATTATTTTGAATAAACAGAGCAAATGGCATCCCGACAAGAACATTTGTCTTCTTGTTTCAGAAAGTAATTCTTAATAACATGCTGGAATCCATAACTAAAATATTTTTTGCACTATGTCACTTGTGAAGAACCATCTGAAAGAAAAAAGTTTATTCTGTAAAGTTAAATTCCTTTTATAATTAATAAATATCAGAACAAAACCAAATTCAGTAACTTTAATCTGAGCTACTGTTAGAAATTTTGAATACACAGGCTTTTTCTGTTCTACCAGAGGCAACAGTTTCTTTATGAATCTTTGTATGGGGCTGCTTAATCCATAAATGTTTGTGATAATCAACTATCTTTTTGCTAACCTGTTCTTCGATATTTCACAGATATTATCACATGGCAGTACTTGACTATGCCTTTGAATTAATTTTATGATCAGTGCTTACTAAATATTTTATTTAAGAGAGCATTTCCTTTAAAGCACAGGGATACTGTCAGTTCCAGCTGATCCTTTACACTTCTGTGAGTGTGCTAAGCCAAGGATCTAAATAGGCTCTTCTAATGTTTAGCATCCCCCACTGTTCAGCAGTATGTCTGGGTTTTACAAACAGTTGGGAAAAAAGCCATTAAAAGGATTTATTTATTTGCTTTCCTTTACCAAGTAGAGACAGTGAAGCCACCAAGCACAATCACCCCTGAACTCTGTGAGAGATGAAAGTCTAGATTCTTCATCTCAGTCCACTATTTCTGACAACATTTATGACAACAGATTCCAGGCAGCTTGTAGTAAACAAGTGGCCATCTAGACATTGGGTCCTGCATGCTTTTCTGCTGCATAATTTAGCTTCAGGTTATGCTGCACAATTGTTGGTAAGTTCAAATTGTCACTATTTAGATTTGCACTGCTTCTAAGTACAGTCAGGCTCTACATCTCTCTTTCACTTACTAGATGTTTGCAGGTTACCTCTAAGCTGCATTTTGGATGACAAGGTTTTAGATTGCTAGTTGAGAATGTAATCCTTTTTCACCATGAAGTTTTCATGTCCTGATCACGTACTGATCTTGTCTAGCGTCTCTGCTGAATAGTTCTCAAAAACAAATAAGAGGTAACAATTATTCATACCAAATCTGATGAAACTTTCAGAGTTCACAAATATTTTCTTGAACAACTAATGTTGTCTAAATATTTTTGATAAATGAATAATATGTCATACTAAGTAGAGGCATTCTAGAACTTATTTCTTTTATTCACGAAAAACGCACATACTAGTTTTCTTCTCATAAACCAGCAGTTGCCTTGATAATATCCTGTGCTGTGAGAAAGCACATGAAACTTATATAAACCAGTACTTGAAACTTCCCTGTGATCTCCCCTTTAAAAACGGTGCACAGCAGTCAGCATAATTGTATCAGTAGGAGGTATGAAACAAAGACGAACAGTGGCCATAAAATTGCAGTCAGAGGACTGAAACTATGTATATTAGTAACATATCATTGTAATATATACTGACAGTAGAAACATCTGGGTCAGTAGTAAGTTTTGAGCAAGATTTTGAGCAAGACGAGGTAGAATGGAGATTGTTGTGTGCTGAGCTGTGGAGATAAAGCGTGGATTCCAAGAAAGCGAAATGGAGAAAAAACTGGTATTCTGGTGAGACTGAGGAAAGAATTTAATGCTTTATTAAAGTGTTAATAAAACATTAGGTGTCAGGAATGGATTGGCAAAGCTGGACGTACATCACGGCTCTGTCAGCACTGAATTTTCTTCAACGACTAACATGAGGAAGGAAGGAAGCAAGCATTAGCCAGCTCCTTGTGTCATCTGACAAGGAGGAAAGGGTAACTCCAAGTGACATTCTGATTCTTGGACTTAGATACCCCCCTTATGCTTCCTATAAAGTTAAAATTATAACCTTGAAAATGTTGTAAAATAGTTATCTGGGTTGACTATAGAGACGGTCTTTCTGGAGGTCTCGCTGTACTTCATGGTGGAAGCAAGTGATATAGAATGAGCTGCATATCATTAACAACAAGTCATCCACAGGGACTCAGAAATTGTGACTTGGTTTTAGCAGGTGTTTATTAAACCATTTTTCTTGAAGAAGTTAAGTCACAGGAATTTAGGGTTTTGTGGATGAATTTCTAGAATATGCATTACAAAGCAACTTAGATCACCAGATACTTCCTTGAAGATAATTATTTCAGTAACAGGGAGGGATTTTAACACAGTAAGAGTACATTCAACTTTCCATTTCTTTTTACCAATGAAATACTACAGCAGGTATAAAGTAGGAGATTGGGATGTGGAGACAGCCCCTCCAGATCCCCAGGTAGGAGTCAGAAAATTCTGTCTCAGAGGCCGGAGCATTCCCTGTGAAAGGCAGCCATTTCTTGCTACCTCATCAGTAGCCCAACCTTGAACTTGACTTTTGTTGAGCCTGTCAAGCACTCACACTGCTTC
>NW_010403421.1:13491-14975 GCF_000710305.1 Buceros rhinoceros silvestris
TGCTTCTCCCTGCTGATACATCCATTACAGGATTCAGTTATACTTGACACAACATTGTATAATTTTGGTCCACAGCCAGTATTCTTTTCTAGCGTGTCCATAGAAACGTTAAAAAACAGACCAGGAAAAGAACAGCATGTCATCCATTTCCATTTCCTTTCTCCGTGGCCAGACCATCTTTAAGTGATCTTTACTGGTGCATGTCTAACCTATTCTCAAAGACTTCCATTGATTTCTACAGCCTCTGAGACAATTTTTTCTAGTGCATTACTACTGTTATTGTTAAAAAGGTTTTCCTAACATCTAAACTGAATCTTTCTTGCTACCATTTAAGCATGTACTATTTTTTGTTCTGCACGATAAAGAGCAAATAGTTCCCTTCCTCTTTGCAGCAGTCTTTTATGCTTTTAAACGCTATTGTTACTCTCTTCTACAGCCTTATCTCCCCTAGATTTTAAATAACTCTGTTTCAACTTTTTTCATTGTTTTTAATGTTTTCTAAACCTCTGATCATTATCTGGATTGTGTAAAACTGATCAACATCTTTCATGAGTTACAGCATCCAAAATTGGACAATAAACTTAAAATACAACCAGGCTACTGTTTATACCTATTTTTTTATTCATTTACATGCCCTGTCAAAAAATGTCATATTTTACCTGAAGGACACTGCTACCAAATCAGACTTTGCATAGCTTGTAGTTATGCTGCTGATTGCTCACGCCTAAGTAGAAATCCTTACTTTTGTCTTTTCTGAATTGCATCTTATTTTTTCAGGCCATTTCTCTAGTTTGTCAAGATCTATTTTGATTCTACTCCAGTAAACCATTCTCCTCCAGTTTCGTTTTGCTTACCTACAGCAGGCAGAACTAGAGTCAGTAGACACTTGTAGAAGTTTGGTCCATACATTCTTCCCCCTTTGACAGTGGGATCAGTTACAGGGTTCACAGCCAACATCTGATAGTGTCATCTAGACCACATGTCCTTAGCTTGCTTCTGAGAATCTCCTGTGAAACAGTGTTAGATGAACATCTAGATAATGGATATCTACTGCTGCTTCTCAGCTCCTGAGTCCTATTTCTCTGTTATAATAAAAAAATCAAATTTCTTTAGCATGATTTGTTCTCATTGAATCCATGTTGGCTGTTGATCGTCTTTGATTCTTCTTGGTATTCATTTGTTCTCAGCATTTTTCTAAGAAATTAAAAATTAGGTGGTTAATTAATGATTTGGTTTTTGCAAATCATGTTTTTTTCTTTGTTCAAGAAAAGTTTTATATTTTTCTTCTTCAGTTGTCTAGTATCTCACCATATTCCAAGAGCTCTTTACAGCAATCACTTAAATATACTGCTTAGGTCACTCTTTAAATGATATAGGATAAGGTTTATTGTATTAAAGAATTTCAAAATCTCCAACTTCCATAGGTATTCTCTAACCCCTCTGCTTTCCTATTCTAGGATGAAGTAATGTATTTTATTATATTA
>NW_010403422.1:0-311 GCF_000710305.1 Buceros rhinoceros silvestris
TGGAGCGCATATGTCCCTCCATAGGCCCCTATCGGCTCTTTCAGCTGCCTATGGAGCCCCTATGGACGCCTGTAGAATCTTTAGGGTACCTATAGATCCTTATAGAACCTCTATAGAATCTTACAGAGCTTCTATAGATCCGTGTAGAGCCATAGGAATCCCTATGGCTCTACACGGATCTATAGAAGCTCTGTAAGATTCTATAGAGGTTCTATAAGGATCTATAGGTACCCTAAAGATTCTACAGGCGTCCATAGGGGCTCCATAGGCAGCTGAAAGAGCCGATAGGGGCCTATGGAGGGACATATGGG
>NW_010403422.1:585-1447 GCF_000710305.1 Buceros rhinoceros silvestris
ACAGAAACTCCATAGGGCTCTATAGGGCATCTAGAAAGAATCTATAGGAGCCTATAAGGCTCTACGGAGTCTCTGTAGAGCTCTATAGGGTCTCTATGGGGAGCCATAGGGGTCTATGGGGTCTCCACAGGGGTCTATAGGGATCTATAGGACCCCCATAGGAGCTCTATAGGGACTCTAGGGGGGTCTATGGGGTCTCCATAAGGGTTCTCAGGGGCTCTATAGGGGTCCATAGGGTCTCTATGGGGGTCCAGAGGAGTTCTATAGGGTCTCTATGGGGTC
The DNA here is from genome assembly GCF_000710305.1 of Buceros rhinoceros silvestris. Lineage (NCBI taxonomy): Eukaryota > Metazoa > Chordata > Aves > Bucerotiformes > Bucerotidae > Buceros > Buceros rhinoceros. Next base: position 868 of record NW_010403422.1, read on the forward strand.
TCCATAAGGGTTCTCAGGGGCTCTATAGGGGTCCATAGGGTCTCTATGGGGGTCCAGAGGAGTTCTATAGGGTCTCTATGGGGTCTCCATAAGGGTTCTCAGGGGCTCTATAGGGGTCCATAGGGTCTCTATGGGGGTCCAGAGGAGTTCTATAGGGTCTCTATGGGGTCTCCATAAGGGTTCTCAGGGGCTCTATAGGGGTCCATAGGGTCTCTATGGGGGTCCAGAGAGGTTCTATAGGGTCTCTATGGGGGTCTACGGGGTCTCCATAGGGTTTCTTAGGGGTTCTATAGGGGTCCACAGGAGTCTATGGGATCTCTATAGGGGCCCATAGGGGTCTATAGGGTCTCTATGGGGTCTCCATAGGGGTTCTTAGGGGCTCCATAGGGGTCCATAGGATCTCTATGGGGGTCCAGAGACGTTCTATAGGATCTCTATGGGGGTCTATGGGGTCTTCATAGGCATCCATAGGGTCTTTATAGGGTCTCTATAGGGGTCTACAAGGGCTCTATGGGTCTCTCTAGGGAACCTACAAGGATCTATGGGGTCTCCAGGGGGGTCTATGGGGTCTCTCTAGGGG
>NW_010403423.1:0-1272 GCF_000710305.1 Buceros rhinoceros silvestris
GGATCATTGAGGCGCTGGATGTGCCCTGGGTCGTGCTGCTCTCCATGGACTCCTTCTACAAGGTGAGGGACGGTGCTGGGAGGTGGTGACAGTGACAGTGACAGTAGGTCTGGGGTGGCCGACGCTGAGCGGTGATGGGCTGGACGAGGGGCAGCAGGCGCTGGCAGCCCGCAGCGACTACAACTTCGACCACCCCGACGCCTTCGACTTCGAGCTGCTCATCAGCGTCCTCCGCAAGCTCAAGAAGGGCAAGAGCGTGAAGGTGCCAGTCTATGACTTCACCACACACAGCCGGCGCCGTGAGTGGGTGGGTGCCCCAGGGGAGCCAGGCTGGGCCCTGGCAGAGTGGGCAGGCTGGGTGCTGTGGGGAGGGGCGCCAGGAAGGGGGGGAGGGTGCCAGTCTATGACTTCACCACACACAGCCGGCGCCGTGAGTGGGTGGGTGCCCCAGGGGAGCCAGGCTGGGCCCTGGCAGAGTGGGCAGGCTGGGTGCTGTGGGGAGAGCCCCCAGGAAGGGGGGAATGGCTGTGGGGCAGGGCATGTGGGGCCTGGAAGGGCAAAGGGAGGAAGGAGGTGGGGGCCATCGGGTGCGGGAGGGTCGTTGTGGGGGGGGTTGGGAGTGCAGAGGCAGGGAGGAGGCATGGAGATGTGGAGATGGACGTGGAAATGGGGCAACAAAGAGATCGAGAAGAGGCTGCAGTGAGGAGCGTGGAGAAAGAAGCATGGGGAAGACAGGGCTGGGAGGAGGCGTTGGGCAGAGGCTCAGGATTCCAGGGCAAGGCTTGGGGTTCTGGGGCAGTGCAGGGCTGGGGTACTGAGAGCAGAGCTGAGAAGAAGGGCCCTTGAAGGTTGGGTGGTGCAGGATGGTTATGGAGAGTCCCACCAGGGGTGGAGGTGCTGCCTGTGCCGAGTGCTGGTGTTGCCGCAGCGTGCACCAGGCTGAGTTGTGGTTCTCGCCTGCCCACAGAAAACGGTGTATGGGGCCAACGTCATTGTGTTTGAAGGCATACTGGCCTTTGCCAACAAGGAGCTGCTGAAGGTATCGCTGCCCAGTGGGCTGGTGGCCCGTCTCGGTGCGTGGTGTGGGAGATGTGCGGTGCTGTGGGTGGGGCGGATGCTGCCTTGGCCCAGCCCTCGATGCCGCTGGGGGCTACAGAGGGGGATGTCACCCAGTGCTTGTGTCAGAGGCTTCAGGGGAGGCAGCGCTGGGTGCCATGAGTGAGGGGAATGAGGCAGGTCTGGCGAGGGGCTGCCGAGGGGGGGCTCACCCCT
>NW_010403423.1:1386-2605 GCF_000710305.1 Buceros rhinoceros silvestris
GGACCCGGACTCTGACATCCGGCTGGTGCGGCGGCTGCAGCGCGACATCATGGAGCGTGGGCGTGACATCGTGGGGGTCATCAAGCAGTACAACAAATTCGTGAAGCCGGCCTTCGAGCAGTACATCGAGCCCACTGTGCAGGTCGCCGACATCGTGGTGCCCAGGGGTGAGACCATGTTTGCCGGACCCGACCTGGCATTGGGGTGGGCTTGGATCAGCGTGGTCTGACCATCTTCTCCTTTCTCCTGGCAGGGGGGGAAAACTCTGTAGCCTTGGACCTCATCGTGCAGCATGTACACAGCCAGCTGGAGAAGGTGAGGGGTGGACTGGAGCAGACCGGGGCTGCTTGCGGGCGTCTGCACCTGGCTGGTGCAGTGACCCGGGGTCTTTCTTTTTCTCCTTTGGCCATGCTGGATGACTCTGCTCTGCTGCCCAGCGCGAGATCACTGTCAGGTACGTGGGGATGCTGTCAGCGCTGAGGGGGTGGGTCCTGGGCTGGGGGTGGAGGGTTTCCAGCACCCTCTTCTCCCAGTCCGTGCTGGGCAAAGCTGTGCAGAGATGCTGGTGTGTGGCTGCTTCCTCTTGGGGTCAGGGGGGCTTCCCCTGCAGCCTCGCTGAGCTGCAGGCTCCTGTGTGACCTGTCCTGCAGCAGCTGGGCTTGCCTTATACCACTGGCTCTGGTCCCTTTCCAGAGTGTGATTCCTGCCCTGAGTCCTGGAGTGCCCCGTGCTGCTCCCTCCTACGGGAGAAGTGCCCTGGACAGTTCCTGCTTCCTGGGGCTTCCTGTAGCCAGCCTCACGAGACAGTCCTTGTACCTCCAGGCAACCTGGGCAGCCCTGTCCCAGGGTACGCAGCGAGGTCTGTGTGAAGCTGCTGCTCCCGCTCTGTGGGTGCTTGTGTGTGCGGAGGCTGCTGGCACTGGGCTTTTGGTCAGGGGAGGTCTGCCTTGGTTGTGGTGCTGCCTTGGGGTCTGTACCTGGTACCAGACACAGGGATTGGGGCAGTAAGGCCAAGCGCTTTCTGGTGTCCAGCCTGTGTGGTGGGTTCTCCGAGAGGAGCCTTCCTTTGCCTGGAGGCCATATCCCTCTGAGGGGCTCTGTGTGCGCCCGCTGTACGGCTCTGAGTGCTGCTTCCTCCTTGCAGGGCAGCTCTGGCCTCTGCTCACCAGGGGCAACCACTGCCGAAGACGCTGAGTGTGCTGGAGAACACGCCGCAGGT
>NW_010403423.1:2666-4671 GCF_000710305.1 Buceros rhinoceros silvestris
GATTGTGCGGGAGAACCCGCCGCAGGTCCGAGGCATGCACACCATCATCAGGTAGGTCCTGCCTCCCACCGACGGGCTCTTCTGTAGTGTCACGCTCCAAAACCTGCTGTGAGTTTTCCCTCCGCTGCCTTTAGGGCTTTGGACACAGGTGTTTTCTTGGAGCAGAGCTGGCTCCAGGCTATGGACCCTTTCTTTGTCAACCAGACCTTGGCACATCTGCTCTGGGGTGACCTCTGAGCCGTGAGCAGGCTTTTCTTATGATGAGAGGAGACAGGTCAGCTCTGGCCTAGCTGGTGGCAGGGGATGAGGTGCCTTCGCTGCCCCTCTGCTGGGGCGCTTAGTCTTAGAGCCACTTATAGGAGGGACTCAGGCTGTTGCTTCCATGCCTTTGCTTCTCACATGATCTCCTCGTTCCCCACCAATGCTCCTTTGTCTCCTGTGATGGTGGCGTTAGTGTAGGGTCAAGAGCCAAATCCCGTGGGACCGCTAAGACATTCCTCGTTACTGCGGCTGCAGAAGCTTGCGGCCTCGGCACGCGTTCCTGTCTCTGGGGCATGCTGACCCCAGCAAGGCTCTGCGCCTGCTCACGCTGTGGCCGGCCACCAGCACCCATGTGCACACCATGGCGCTCGCGGCCATGCTCAGGCTCACGCCTTCTCATGGGGCACAAGGTGTTCCTTCTGCAGCTCCTCCCTGCAGGCTCCAGGGCGGTTTGCAGCAGTGGGCAGCCTGGTGACGTGCTGTGTGCCACGCAGAGTCCTGCGCCAGTGTCCAGAGCCCACGTTCCTCACCCTGGATGTGGAGTTCCCATAGTTCTGGGTTCAGGCCCAGCTAAGGAAGCTTTGGGGCAGGCGTCACCTTGTCCCTCCAGCGTCCTCTCGCTCCCGTGCTTCGTGGCCCCGGCCGGTTCCTCCAGCTCTGTTCTGCCTGCGTGCTCAGTAGTAGATGGTGGGAGTGAGATCCCGTGGCGTGGCACCTCAGGAGGCTGAATGTTGTTTGCTTGCCAAGAGCAGGTTTTTTTCCCTTACCCGGGGCTGTGCAGGGAGAGAAGAAGGAAGTCTTTGTGTGCAGCCCATCTCAGCTCTGGTGTTCCTGTTCACTGGCTCTAGCACGGATCTTTCACCTCCGGCTCCTCCTGTTCCCCGGGAGAGCCAGTGGCGTGACTGGCATGTGCTGCGAACGGGAGCCAGGACTGATCCATGAGGTGCCGTGGGCCAGGTCTGACCAGCCTGTGCCCGGAAGGACAGTGCCATGGGCCGGCACCAAGTCCTCTCTCATCTGTAGCTGCTGTTCCCATCTTCCTCCTTGAAGTCTGCTTCTTTTTTCCTTGCTGGGAGTGGCCTTTGTGCCACAAGCACCTGATAAGCTTCATCAGCTGCCTGGGGTGGATGAATGAAGCCTGTGCAGGCTGCGGTTGGGCCCAGCAGCGCCGCTGAGGGAACGACGCTGTGCTGCTGGGGCCGGCCTTGCGAGCGGCAGGGCTGCGGCGAGGCGGACTTTGCCTCTGCCAGATGGTAAGTGAAAAATACCACATTTATGAGGGGCGTTGACTTGGCCTGTCAGCCACCCCCTCAAATCCTGCTGCAGCCCAAGAAAGCAGAGCTGAGGCGGTGCTGTCACTGAGATCTGAGAGTGAGGAACTCTCCTGGTGAAAAGCCCCTGCGTTCAGTGTCAGCATGTATTTTTGGAGCTTGTAGGTGAGACTTGGCAGTGCTTGTTTGCTGCTGCGTGATTTCACACAGCTTGGAGCTGTTAAAGCTCCTCAGGTGACCCTCTGAGCGCTGCTGTCGCTGCTGGTGCTCTCCTGGGCTCTGCGGAGAAGTCCAGGCTGGGGGGGACCAAGCTGCCTTTGCCGAGCTTCCCGCACCTCTGTGTGTGGAGTTACTGTGTCTTGGCACATCCGATCTCTGGTTGTTGGTTTGCTGCTGCAGTGCCACCAGCCGCGTTCCGCAGCCCTCCTGGAATGCCTCGGCGCACCAGACCTGCCCTTGGCGGGAGGGCCAGG
>NW_010403423.1:4795-5290 GCF_000710305.1 Buceros rhinoceros silvestris
GAGCCGGGATTTCCCTCCAGCCTCCTTCTTTCCCTCCTGCCTTTCCCAGCACAGCTCCCTTGGAGCTGCCTGTTGCTCTTGGCTTGCCAGGCTGCTGCTGGCCGCCGCCGCTTCCCTGTTGTTCAACCACAGAGTCTCTGCTGTACTCCAGCCTTCTGTCCCTGAGGGCCCCGGGGAGGATGATGCTGTGGCAGCAGATGAGCATCACGCTGAGTACAGTCACAGCAGAGTCAGTTTTGGCGTCTCAGGGAGAAGTTGCTTCCAAAGCAATTTTTCTGTTACTGTGGAGAGGCGGAAACTGAAGAACAGTCCTACTAGAGCTGCTGAATGATTTTATTCATGATTCATTGAGTGGTGAGACCCTGGCCCAGGTTGCCCCGAGAGGTGGGAGAAGCCCCATCCCTGGCACCACTGGAGGTCAGGTTGGCCCTTGGGGCTCTGCACAAGTTGATCAGATCTAGTTGCAGATGTCCCTGCTCCCTGCAGGGGGTTGGA
>NW_010403423.1:5445-5901 GCF_000710305.1 Buceros rhinoceros silvestris
CCACTAAAGCCATCCTGTGATTCTGTGACCGCTCTGAGGATGGACAACGTGGTAAGGGTGTGAGTTGGATCTTCTGTCTCACAAGACACTCTGGTACAGGGTCCAGAGTCAACAGGAGTGTTTGGTGCCCCACGTCAGTGCTCGCGGTGCCCAAACAGCCCTTGCTGCTCCCCAACAGCCCTGAAGCCTCTCCTCTGGGGCAGGAGAATGGCGTTTCCTTTCACCTTGGTGCCCACACACTTGTGGAAGAGCCCCAGGCCATCATCTGTGGCACAGGCTGGAGGTCACCAGGTTCTCAGCAAGTGTGCTCTGGCCTTGAGCCTTTGGACTCTGTGCTCGGGCAGGACACGCTGTCCTGCGCTGGAGCTGCCTGTGGCTGCTGGGGCTGCGGCGAGGGGCAGAGGGAGGGGCTCCTGCGCGCTGGGGGGCTGCCCGTGCCCAAGAAGGGGGCTCCGA
>NW_010403423.1:5935-6260 GCF_000710305.1 Buceros rhinoceros silvestris
TCCTGGGGCGGGCCCCGCGGTCCTGCGTGGGGGCTGCCTGTGGCTGCTGGTGCTGCGGCGAGGGGCAGAGTGAGGTGCTCCTGCGCGCTGGGAGGCTGCCAGTGCCAAAGAAGGGGGCTCAGATGTGAAACGTGTCCGTGCTCAGGTTTCCCAGGGGCCTGAACGCCGTGGCTGGCTTCCGGCTACGGACAGTCCTGTTTGTGAGCTGGCACCGTGTCAGGCTCCCAGCCAAGGCTCCCTGGTCCCTCTCAGGCCACTGGTGCTTTCCTGCCATCTCCTGCTGAGATAGAGCTCTTTGGGAGCCTCCTGCTGCAGCTGCCGTTCC
>NW_010403423.1:6366-6847 GCF_000710305.1 Buceros rhinoceros silvestris
CTGTTGAGGTCTTTGCGCGACCGTCGCGCTGCACCTGCCGTTCCTGGCTCTGGGGTCCCAGCTCGTCGGGGTCCACACACTGCCCGTGGTTCCTCTGCCAAGTGTGTACCCTCAGGGTGTGCCCTCGAGCTTCACCTGGACGATGGCAGGAGGGTCTGAGCTGTGTTGCGACGCAGTGCGCAGATGGCAGTGTCCCCTTGGAGGCACGGCTGGAGCGATCCCACTCTGCCTGCTGCTGCAGGGGATGTCAGGGCTGCCCTCCCTCGCAGCATCCCCTCCCCTTGTGTCTGCAGCAGTCGCTTGTCCCCTGGATGAGAAGTCCTTGGTTGTCTTTGCCCCTGCACAAGGCAGGCTGGGGGGTGCTGCACTGGGACCGAGGATGCTCCTCCATTCCGGGGGCACCTTGCAGGGGCTGCAGAGGAACCTGCCTCTGTGGCAGCCCCGAAAGGCCTGTCCCCCCCGAGTCCGGGGCCGGGCAGGG
>NW_010403423.1:6973-8557 GCF_000710305.1 Buceros rhinoceros silvestris
CCACCCGATTCAGGGGCTGGTCAGGGCAGCAGAGTAGCCCCAGGGCTTGTCGGGGCAGCTGGCTGGGGGACAGTGCCTGGGGAGGCAGAGGTGCCTGCCGGGCTGGGGCACCTGGAGCTGGGACGGTGCCAGGGGCCTCCCACGCTGCTGCAGGAGAGTGTGTGGGCACACCCCACCCATGGGTGCGCGTGTGGGGCAGCACGTGTGCTGACAGCCCACCCACAGGGGAGCTCACGTGCCCACAGCCCACACTGGAGAGCTGCAGGCAGGGTGCCTGTTTCTTCCAGACCAGAGGTGACGTTCTGGCTTCTCCAGGAGAGCGCCTCAGTGTCCCCAGGCTGGGTGGAAGTGTCCACATTGGTTGGGTTTTCTGGTCGTTGTGCTCCCGGTCTGGCTGCAGCCCTGTCTCGGTGTAGTAGCGCCTGTGTATTCTCCTGAGTGCAGCCGGCTGGGCTGTCTGTCATCATGGTGAGATGCTAGAAGTGGCAGATGATGTCTTAAAATACAGAATAAAAATATTCAGTATCCTTCTGCCTCTTCTGGCCTGTTGCCAGTTCCGCCTCTTCCATCTGGAGGCCGGTGATTGTCTGCAGGGTTCCTCTGTTCTCCGGAAAACTCTGGGGGTGTGCGCGGGCGGCGCGGCTCTAGACATGGGCGCAGAGTTGACCGCTAGCTGCGGTCCGTCGGCACTGGGCAGCCTCAGTACCGCTGCGCCAGGGAGCGGGGGATTTGGTCTCGGTGGTTCTCCAGTGAAACGGCACTTACATCCCAACCGGCTGCGTGCTCTTCTGCCGGCACAGAGGCGGGTTGTGAGGGGGCAGGTGGACAGCGGTGGGTTTGTTACAGTCATGTTTTAAACCACAAGCACATCTTGACTGCTGCTGCCTGGCCTCTTCCTGTGGTACTTGGCCTCTCCTGGCAGTGCCGGTGCCAGAGCAGTTCAGTGGAAATACCCTTGAGTGCCAAGGGCCGGGACAGTCCTGCCCATCGTGTCACTGTGTGGTGGGAGCCGTGGGCGCAGGGAACACGAGGTTTGAGCAGCGGTTTCTCGTGTGATGAACAAGTTTGACATGTGTGGTCAAAATGCTCCCAGTAAAAGCGTCTCTCCCCTCCGCCCCGGCACTGGCATTAGCACGCGTACACAGGCAGCTGCCTTCATGCCTCCGAGGGAGAAGAGGACTGAATTACAACCCCATCGTGGTTTTATTCCAGTTTGTATTTATTTTATTTCTTGCTGCCCTGAGCACCTCGGTGCTGGCATGAGACACCACCAGGGGTTCAAGATCCAGTTCCTGGCAGCAGTTTATCTCCACCCTGGTACACAAATGGGGGAGGAGTTGGGAATGTGTCAGAGTTTTCCCATTCCTGGTAACCCAGTGGTTCCAGGGGTGGTCTGGGCTCTTCCATGTCAAGGTGCTGCTTTCTGGGGCTGTGCTCCATCCTGGCCGTGCTCCCCTGGCAGGGCCCGTGCAGGACACTCGCCGCCTGCTCCTGGGTTTCCTTCGCTCCGGAACCGCTGGTGCTGCTGACATGCCGCTGCTCCCACCCCCATCGGCAGCAGTTTTGTGGCAGTCCTGCAGCCCC
>NW_010403423.1:8761-9125 GCF_000710305.1 Buceros rhinoceros silvestris
GCTCGGGGTGGGCAATGCTGCACCTCTTCATCTGACCTATGTGACCCACTGCAGGCTTTGGGTCCCCTTCTAGGGGAGCCCAGTGCCCCTCTTGGCCTTTCTGGACAGCACCCTGGGTCCTCACTAAGCCCCGAAACGTCAGTGGTTGCTGACTGTGCCCCCTCCCCGAGAGCTCCAGAGACCCATTTGTGGAGCTGGGGCTCTGCTCTCTGCTCACGGGGGTGTCCTCCCTCCACAGGAACAAGGACACAACCAGGGATGAGTTCATCTTCTACTCCAAGCGCCTGATGCGGCTGATGAAACAGCATGCCCTCTCCTTACTGCCACTGAAGGTGAGCAGCCACGGCCACGCCCCACCTCTTTA
>NW_010403423.1:9427-9644 GCF_000710305.1 Buceros rhinoceros silvestris
GGGCGGGCCTCCCTGCCTGCTCCTGCCGCTCTGGAGCCTCAGGAGCTCCCCGGAGCACGGCACCGGGCACACGTGTCCTCATCCCTCCCCAGATCACAGGGGTGTCCATCCTGCGCGCGGGGGAGACCATGGAGCAGGCCCTTACGGCTGTCTGCAAGGACATCCGCCTGGGCAAGATCCTCATCCAGACCAACCACGACACGGGCGAGCCTGAGGT
>NW_010403424.1:0-5476 GCF_000710305.1 Buceros rhinoceros silvestris
TGCCCCGCTGCGGCAAGGGGAAGCGTCGGGCACTGGTGGCCAGCGCTCCCCTCGCCGCTCCGGCCCCCTCCCCTGCAGCGACGCCTTGCCTCACAGCGAGAAGATTCGTACGTTATGGAACTTACACAGGCTTCTGGCCCGTAGTCATACTGTTTTCTTTCTCCGTTCCACTTTTAAAACCAAAATACTGGTGCTCTTCCCACCTGTTAGCTTTACTCAGCGTCTCTGACAAGACCAGCCTGGTGGAATTTGCAAAGAGTCTGCACGCCCTTGGCCTGGGCTTAATCGCCTCTGGAGGAACAGCCAAATCCCTGAGAGATGCTGGCTTGCCTGTCAGGTACTGACCTGTTCCTAGATATCCCCACCGAAAACGCTCGCTTGGGTCCTGAGGCTGCTTAAATTGCTTTCTCCATTTGTGAGCAAAAACGTTTGAAAACGGGTCTGAAAGCATGTCTTCCAAAAAACCAAACCAAACCCGAAAACCAACCCGCCCCAAAGCAAACCTCAGAACCTTCTTGGCCAGAGCCTGGTTGACTGAGGCCAGAGAGTGTTGCTGTGCAGGTCAGCACGCAGAGACGTGTGACGTTGGAGACAACACCTTGTCTGCCGAGAGCCAGCTTTTCTTCCCAAGAGACAATGAATTGTCTTGAAATTCATAATCTAACCCTAGTGCTGCTTTTCATTGCTGGGTCAAACTGATCTTTGGTGCTGGGATAGGGCTGACGTGTCACGAACACGTTGAAGCTCACTGGAGATCATTGGTCACAAATAATTTTCCCAGCATGGTGGTCATCTCTTTCAGACAGCCTTTAAGTGTTGTGCATCCGTTGTTTGAGAAGAGGCACCTATGGTCAACGGTTGTTTTGGCCCATGATTCTGGGAAAATTAGTTTCTTCCATGCTGTGATCTTAAAAACCCAAACAAGCAGCTCTAGCCAAAAGTTGTTTCCAGTGCAGTGGTGAAAAATGTGTCAGGTATTTGGCAGGACAGATGACTGTGACTCCTTTTTGCTCCCAGTGAATGCAGTGTCAGGCCTCAGGGACCCGTCAGCATGAATATACCCTGTCCCCAGAGCTCTCTGTCCTCGTGTTGTCCTGCACTTCTTTACCTGGCTCTGCTATCAGTGAAGCCTGAAGCAAAGGATGGTCACGTTTACTCTTCCCTCTCCAATTTGTTGCTCCTTTACCATCATAAACAGTCGCAGGGAGAGGTGAAACTTGAATGTTTTGGAAGCAGAGTACTGTGCATTGTTGCTTTTGAGGATGCTCTTCTAGGCTCTCTGTAAATTACCCTGACTTGGTATTTGCTTCTCTTTGCTGTTTCGGTGTATTTGAGAACTGCCCACACTGCTTAGTTGAGTGTGACCCGTGAACTGTGTTTCCATTCATGGGAAAAGCAGTTGTTGCTCCTTTGGCACGAGTGAAATTTATATGATTTTTTTGGTTTGGGTCACTTACTAGGAAGCAGTGTCCTTTCTGTCTTCTCTCAGAGCATTAAACCAACGCTTTGGCTGTTTCTGCTAATCCTGTACCTGGCAGCACTTTGCTAATGGCAGCTGTAACGAAAACAGCCCGATCCCTCTTAGTGTAGGGTGCTTCATCTCAGAAGTATGTCCCCACCTTCTGTAAGAAGGGTGCGTCCTAGTCTATCACCCAGCGTAGGTTTTCCATAGCAATTTGGTGATACCCTTTTTTCCCCTGCCTTTAAAACTTCTAGAGTTTAAGTTTTCTTCCAGTAAACCCAACATTTTCAGCAGATCTAAATTACTGCCCTGGTGGGAATAATAAACATTCAACCTATAGATAAAGTCAGTATGGCACGTCTGTTACCATGCTATGTTTTCTCGTTGAGCAGAGATGTTTCGGACCTGACAGGGTTCCCTGAGATGTTAGGTGGACGTGTGAAAACCCTTCATCCTGCAGTCCATGCTGGTATGTTTCTGCTAAGATATTTTCAGCCGTAAAGAGAAATCCGTGGGCAGTGAGGGTAGGAGGAAGGCTTTGACAGATGTCTTTTTTGTAAGGGTTGTGTGGAAGAACTGAGTAATGAGAACAGATTTGCTCTAGCAGCAGCAGAACAGGTGAAAAGCATGGGGTGGAGAAGTTGCCCGGTGGCTGCATTACTTCCTTTGTTGCTATGCTGGCATCTCTGCGGTTAGCAGAGCTTTTCTTCCCCAGGGCTACAAGAAACAGGGCTCTTCTGTAAGTGCCTTTGCATACTCTTTGCAGAATCAATTTCAGACTTCTTTAGGCAGAGAGCTCCGCTGAATTTTACCTGTGGATGAATCCGGTGTGCAGCATAAGGAACACGACAGCATAGGCTTTAGTGGGTGATTTTTGCACGTCTAATAATGTCTGGCTCTGCTCCAGCAAGGAAGATGTCAGATAATTCGTCCATCTGCAGATGAACCCATCTGCTTTTTCATCTCCTGTTACTGTGCTTGAGGTGCCTCAGATGGATCCTGTTGCCCATACTTGAGGGGTGGAGACAATCTCCTCTGACGACCTTGAAGCCAGGACTGTGCTGTTGCTTACTCAGTGCCAGCCAGTCACTTGTGTGTTTCAGCAAGTTCCTAGCCCAAGCCTGCACTGCTCAGTGAGAGGCTTCTCCTCCTTCCATTGTTTCGTAGGCTCTGAGTGTTGCTGACCGAAGAGCAGCAGATGCCCTTTTCCTCTCCATGAACTCCTTAATGGCAATTTAGTGTTTTAAGGGTAGCAACTGAATGCTTACAAAGCACATTTTTGATGTTGCTGCGCAGCACTTGGAATGCTCTAAGATTTACCTTTGGGGAAAAAAAAAATCTGTTAGTATGGAATTTGAACAGCCAAAGAGTCAATGCAATAAAGGTAGAGATGTAGGGGCTGAGGAGTGGCTGAACTAGAATCAGAAGGCTTGTGGTGGAAAGTCTCTGAGGAAAAGTACAGTCTGAAGGAAGATGTTAAATTAAAAAAAATGCTGATGATTTAGTTCTTTATTAAAAAAGCTGTACTGTTTTTTGTAACTAGGCATCTTGGCTCGCAATATTCCAGAAGATAATGCTGATATGAACAAACAGGATTTCAGCCTTGTAAGGTAAATGTTGGGGGACATGGTGGAATTCTTCAGTAATCAAAAATGAACATTGGAGACCAGTCAACACTGGAGAATGGGAGCAGTAGGGATTGTAGCATTTGCACACCAGAAGACATACAATCTCCTGCCTCTTCCCTGTTGGGTGATGCTACGTTTTAAAAAATAAAGATGCATCTTCATCACTTGTACTAAGAGAAAGCTAAACCAAAAAAGTTAACATTATGGTTTCCAGAGGGAGCAGAGGTTTTGATTTCTTCTGGTTGTCTGGGAATTTTGACACTTCATGTGTCATCAGTGCTGGGCCACGTTACACTTCTTGCAAAGCTGAATTCAGTGCTTTAGAAGCTGGCACGTCGCCCCTCGACTCGGCTCTGGGTGTCTGATCAGATGACAGTTACTGATTTTGAAATACTTACTTGGTAAATATACCCTTTGATATTTGCATAATGTTGACGGAGTTTCAGCACATAAATAAAGATTAGATGTGAAAAGCAGGTCCGGAACATGCATCATTTGTACGGACAGCGAACACACAGATAACAGGCAGCAAGGTTACGCTCTGAGAGCTGTCATGAGAGCAAGCGAGCTGCAGCCAGAAAGTGAAGTAGCGCAGTTGTGCACTAACATAAGAAAGAGTTTTGTCTGTCTTTGTTGGAACACTTTCACTCACGCAGGGCACTTTGAAACTATGTTTAACTAATTGGTTTTAACATCTAACCGGTGATTGTGAGTAACCACTTCTATGTCAGAGGGTAGCTCCTGGTTTCAAAATGAATGGCTGAACTGAACATGGTGAATGGTAGGTATAGCCAGGATGGGAGCTGTAGTTTGGCTGTGGTGATTGAGCCAGAATGCATCTTAGCTTTTAAAATTACTTCTGAAAATTGATGTGCCTAGGATGGATGGATGGATTTCCAGGCTGAATTTGAAAACTTGAAACTTAAAACCACAGGAATCCTCACAGATGGCTCAGCAGCAGTGGCTCTTGAGAGCACACCGCATATTAATGCAGGCTCTGCTGAATGGCAGGAGGAGTAACATGCCTTTACATCAGCAACTGACAGTGCACTTGCATCCGGAGTAGTGGTTTGGATTTGGGTTGTCTTACATAAAGCAGAAGGAGCTGATGCTCAGCAGGAGGGTCTTTGCATAGTTGGGTAAGATTTACATACCCAAGTCAAGGCATGAAACCTTGATACTGGTTATCTTGATCTCCACAGATAAAAGTATTAGCAGTTTTCAAAGTCCACAGATTCTTGAGGGTTTGCAGCAGGTCAGGAGCATGAATGGATTGAGGGGGTATTAGAAACAGAACAGCCAATAAAAGACATGGTAGAAAATATAGAGACAGTGAGTTCTGAAAACCATACTGGAAGCTGATCATCCCTTCTGCTTGAGTTCATCAGACAGTGTGGAAACAAAGGAATATTAGAAGTTGGACACACGTGTATGCATCGCAGCGATGTGCTGCCACTATTGGGCAAGCGTTGGAGTTCTGTACCTTCAGGTAGTCAGATCAAGACAGTAAATTCATTCTCTTGGATTAAAAAAATTGTTTGTGCAGGTCAGAACAGATACCTGCTTTCACTACAGTTCATGTGGCTCTGGTAGGATGGGTCAGGGTGAGTTATTACTTCATGATTTCTGGTGGGTGCCTGTTTTCAGTACTGCTGAGAGCCCACTTTGAAGTCCTTTGAAATGGCTCAAGTTGTGCAACCAAAACCACCAGATGCTTAAATATAGGCCCATGTATTTAAAGAAACTCTTTCTGTAAACTTCTGTAACTTGTGTTCTGTCTGCTGTAGCATTGTTTAATGCACAGAGTTCAGTTAAATTCCGTAACGCTTTGGCTGAACACTGCTGCCTCTTCAGTCTTTGGGAGAAAGAAGCCTTGGCTACAGGATTTTATGTTGGTGCTTGATCTGAGAGACAGGACCATAAAACCACTGTTCGTATCTTGTGCTTGCCAAGCCCGCTTTGGTATTTTTATTTCTTACTGAATAATCCTGCTTTTCCCCTCAACCCTCAGGGTTGTAGTGTGTAACCTCTACCCCTTTGTGAAGACCGTATCTTCTCCGGGTGTAACTGTACAAGAGGCGGTGGAAAAGATTGATATCGGTAAGTCAAAGGGAGGGCAAAGCTCTTCTCCAGGCGGACTTGAAGGTTCTGCTCTCTGAGTGGTTTCCATTCTTTTCTTTTTATTTGGGGGCCGCGCACACCCCAGAAGGAAGTCAGCTAAAGGTAAACCTCGTGGCTTTTAAGCAGATCTACAGTTACAATGGCAAGCGGCTGTCATAACAGGCTGGCAGGGTGTGCTGTGTGGGTGGGCAGGTCCAAAGGAAGGAGTGTGACGTACTGTAGAAGGCTGTGCTAGGAAAGGCCAGGTGGAGCGTGCTTCCTGCTG
>NW_010403424.1:5542-7641 GCF_000710305.1 Buceros rhinoceros silvestris
CCTGCTGAAACGCAGAGGGCAGATTAAACTTCTTTTGCAGCCTCTGGCAGTGTAATAGATTTTTTTTTTTTAAATGAGCTTTGGAGAGAAAAAAGCCGAACCACAGACAGTGCTGTGGGGATTGCTGAGACTTCACCGCAGGAAGCCGTCACAAGGAAGGGGGTTGCAAATATGAGAGAGTAGTTAAGACCTGAGTTTGGAAGCATGGGCTCCTGTACCATCAGCAGTTTTGCTCTCCCTGCTAGTTATTGACCCCAAAAGGCTTGCTGTTCCTTCACTGCAGCAGTTTTGTGCCGTGAGTTGGATTGGGATTGAATTTTCTTGCAGTAGTTTAGTCCAAATGATGCCCAGCAGAGCTCTCTATTAAATGTTTTATGGAGTAATACTCGCGCTGCATGTAGCAATGACGGCCTTGGCTTTTTCTTTGCAACAGCCTGGTATCTTGTATGATTTGAAGTGGTGTAATAGCAATGCAGAGTCAGATTTAAGGGGGAAGCATGGCATTTTATCTTACACAGAGGACCTGGGCACGATTCATTAGTATTTGCAGAGAGATTTGGGAACCTCTGTTGCCTGGCAGCGTAGAAGTAAGTTTTCCTGTAGAACCTCCCCAGCCCAGTGCTGCAGGCGTGGTGCTTAAGCGGTGTGTGAAGACAGACATCCTCTTCAGCATGTGGCTGCGCTGCTTGAAGAAGGCATTCTTGCCCCAGTTGCTCATCGCATCCCATGACCTGTTTCCTTGCTGCTGCAGCTTTGCCCGTGTCTGCAAAGGCCAATCCACCTGCACATTCACCAGTGGGTTGAGTCCAAGTCATGAGTTTTGTGCGTTTTGAAGAGCACTTGTCCTTCTGTCTTGCTGGAGAGAGGGGTGTCTGTCCCTTCTCGGCCTCGGATATGGCTCTTGATTATGCCACGTCCAGAAGGGAAGTGCTTCATGCCTCCATCCTTCTCTTGCAGGAGGAGTTGCCTTGCTGCGGGCAGCTGCCAAGAACCATGCTCGTGTGACAGTTGTGTGTGACCCTGCAGACTACTCTGCAGTGGCTAAAGAGATGGCAACATCAAGGGACAAAGACACCTCCATGGAAACCAGGCGTCACCTTGCGCTGAAGGTTGGTCACGTTTGCTTGCAGCAAAGGGCTCAGCCAGGCAGGTTTGCTTTCCATTCATTCCCTTCTTTAAAGACCAAATTCTCTGTAAGTTGACGAGTGTCCCCCATTCTGTCCCCAGGCTTTCACCCACACCGCCCAGTACGATGCAGCCATCTCCGACTACTTTAGGAAGGAGTACAGCAAGGGGGTGTCCCAACTGCCCCTGAGGTATGGCATGAATCCTCACCAGAGTCCTGCACAGCTCTACACGACCAGATCCCAACTTCCCCTGACAGGTGAGGCCTAGGCCACGTGGGCCATAGGGGAGCTCTGGGGTAGCTAGGAAAGGCAGGGGTCTGCCGTGTCTGATGGTTGTCTTTAACACTGAAATTCCATCTTGTACCTTAGTCCAAGGGGTGGCCAGCAGTGCCTTAACAACTACTTTATTACTGAGTGGCACTAGTTTTGAGATGGGAAGGTTGAGCTGTGTGAGACAGGAAAGCTTGTCTGCTGCTCCCACAAGACTTACTGTAGCTCCGCCTTCTCTGTTGGTGTCAGATTGGGTGTCCACACTGATTCACGTGGTGCACCTTCTGCTTGACACAAGATTTGGCAAAGGAAAACCTTGTTATCTTTTTAAGATGTTTTGCTCCTTTCCATTTTCCGTATTAGTATCTTCACAATCTCTTTGTGTCACCATTTAGTCTGTCTAGAAACGAAGCTGTTCTTCTCTAGGTGTGAATGGGTTTTGTTCTTTTTGGTTTTTTCTTTCTTTACTGGTTTCGAGCAGAGGTTTCTTACCTTACTTTACTTTTCTAGAATGCTGCTTCTGCTAATGGCGGCAGTGGGAATGAATACTAGTCTCACTTGCATGTGTTTGGGACAGGTCTGGTGTGTCTCTTCCCTGTTTTACAGGGCTGCAAGTGTTTTGGGAAGAAAGCCTGGCTACTCTTGTTCTTGAGATTGCTTTTAATGTTGGTTAAAACCAGCTCTGCCTTGAGCACAGGCGTA
>NW_010403424.1:7758-15637 GCF_000710305.1 Buceros rhinoceros silvestris
CTGAACAGACAGTGAAGCTTTGTGTTGCAGAATTTCCTTATTTCAATGCTGGAATCTCATAGGAAGCTTTGCCACGCCTCCACTGGAAGTTGATTTGCTTGCAAGTCTGCCTCCCAGTATGGCAGCAGAACAACACTGTTCACTTGTTCTGGTCATGGAGTACTGCTAAAATAATCTTTTTTTTCCTGTCTCCTGAAGTGCTTGCAGTCCTGCCGTGTCAGTACAAGCAGTTCTTATTGCAGGGCCAAGGCAAAAGGTTTTGAGAGCAGACTAAATAGCCTTTACTCTTGGCATGGATTTCTGATGAAAGGACCAGATTAAACATTGTAAAAAAAAAAAAAAAAAAAAAAAAAAAAAAAAAAAAAAAAAAAAAAAAAAAAAAAAAAAAAAAAAAAAAAAAAAAAACTTGCCTGAAATTCTGTGTCTGAGTGGTTCTGCTGACACCAGTTAAAGACAATGTGCTAAAAGTTTGGCTAGTACTTTGTAGAATCAGAGCCATAGTCACTGTGTGAAATTTATTTACTAGATTTATAAAGAAATCTACCTGCTTTTTGTGCTCTTTCTTTCCTGACAGCACTGCCTGTGCACCCTGGTCTCCCTCAGAGGTGGCTCTTGTTCCAAATGCCTACCAGTAAAAAGTTCAAAAAACGTAAGGGGGAATGTTTTGGGGTTCTTTTGTTCCCCTTTCACAAGAGGGAAGGTGCACAGGGTCAGCGTGTGTCTTGCTCCAAGATGGCATCAGCAGCTTCTGGTAGGCAAGAGAATTGTATTGGCATCTCCCGAGCTTCAAGCCTATACATTCCTCACATGTTGTTAAAGCTTTCCAGGGCTCTTAACCAGTTGCTGAGGAGCCAGGGTCATTTCACTAGAACAATTTGTAGTGATTTCAGTTCTTGGTGGGAGAAATCTCTTCTGCTTGCTCTCCAGACTCTGGGGAGAGAGGTCTGCCCACTTTAACGTGTCTGTATGTGTGCTGTGTTTGCAGTGGTGAATGGGTCTCCAGGGTTCATCAACCTGTGTGATGCTCTCAATGCCTGGCAGCTGGTGAAGGAACTTAGGCAGGCATTAGGCGTTCCTGCTGCGGCCTCCTTCAAACATGTCAGTCCTGCAGGTGAGTGGCTCCTTACTGCCATGCTTTTTTCTTAGCTGTGTGCCCTGGCAATCTGGGGAGGTCCCGGGGCAGGGGCCAGTGAGAGGCTCTGGTTTGAGTGCCCTGGCTTGTGTTTCCCACTAGGTGCTGCTGTTGGAATACCTCTGAGTGAAGAGGAGGCGCAAGTCTGCATGGTGCACGACTTCCACAAGACCTTAACGCCCTTGGCGTCTGCCTATGCGCGAAGCAGAGGTGAGAAGCCCGGGAATAAACTGGCATGTCCAAAGAGCTGAATTCTCTGGGCACCCGAGCAGCATGTGAAGCACTTCCCAGGCTCTTCCCTTTGCTCTGTACTCCTCCTCTGTAGGGTTTTTCTCTGTAGGGATCTGATGGACTAAATGAACTGAATGCCTATCAGAAATGTTCTCCAAGTGAGCAGACCTTGTATATTGTTCCAAAGATTTTGGATTCTGTTCCTTGATGTATAGAGAAGACCTGCAGAGATTTTTTTTTTTAAATTTAAATGTGTGTATACACAGCCATATATATAAATCTGTGGGGTTTTGGCTAAAGAATCTGGATAAACAACCATGCTGGTAGCACACTCAGCCTTACACTGCAGAAGGGGTGCTCAGGAATACTTGAGTAGAAATGTTTCTGCCTAGCATTTGGTGGGTGTTTTTTTTTTTTTTAATGCTTTTGTACTGCAGAGCTCTCAGAAAAAGCTAAAAATAAGTAAATAAATAGCTTTCTCTGTTGAGCTGACATACTTGGCTAATTCTCTCATTTGCCATGGTGTTCCTAGAAGATCTGCACACATTATGGAAAACAAAGCAAACTTACTTGATAAGGGTATATTGGCTTGGGTTCATTTTTTTTTTTTTTATGGCTTTAAAGACCACCTTTGAACATGGCCCTCAAAAAAAAAACCATTGCATGATTGGTAGAAAAATAAACCCTTAGAAGAGCATCCGTCATGGAAGCGAAGTTCACCTTAGCTATGCCATTAAATATAGAGAATATTTATTTAAAAAATCAAATATTGCTTTTGGCTACATTTCTGCATCTGATTTCTTGCAGGAAAAGCTAGGTGGGAGCAGAGGCTAAAAAGCTTTCCTTCTTTTCCAACTGTCTCCCATCTAAAATCTTTGTGTATGATCCTTGCCTGTCCTTGTCCCCTTGCCTGTCCTTGTCCCCTTGCCTGTCCTTGTCCCCAGAGCAAGCTTTGATAAATGCAGTGAAGAAGGAAGAATGTCTGAACTATGGCGATATCTAAAAGTGTGTGTGTGCTTGCCTCATGGCTAGAGCAGAGCAAGCTTTGATAAATGCAGTGAAGAAGGAAGAATGTCTGAACTATGGCGATATCTAAAAGTGTGTGTGTGTTTGAGGTAGGATTTTTCATCTTTACTCTTATGTAGCCTTTTTTGGTTTTGTTTTTGCTCTGGGATTAAATTATTAGCTGTCATGGAAATTGACTGGATTGTAGGAGCAAAGAGTTTTCTGTGGTAAGTGACTAAAACTATGATTTTGCAGGAGCTGATCGGATGTCTTCTTTCGGTGACTTCATTGCCCTGTCTGATATCTGCGATGTGGCTACTGCCAAGATTATTTCCAGAGAGGTTAGTTAAACAGCAGCAAAACAGTTGGGTGTAAAAAGGAGACTCATACTAGATGGAGTCCTCAGTTTCTAACAACCATTCTGTTTGAGTTTGACCTGTGTTACTGAAGAGTTTATATTGGTCCATTTGTGTAATTCGCTACGTGGAGTGCAGAATTTACACCTATCGTTGGATGTGTTTTTCTTCTTACCACTTAAAATGTGGCTGTGTGGGAGAGCCTGGGAAATAGCAGTGCTTGGAATGCTGCTTTCCAAGAGGTGATTGCAACCCTCTGTCTCCGAGTAGGCCTTTGGAGATGGACCTTGATTACGCTGTCACTGGTGTCTGGTTGAAGGGCTGTAATCAGCGCAACAGAGGACTGGATTGCCGATGGCCGCCCTCTTGCCTGGGGCAGGAATGTGGATGTAGATTGCTACCTGCCAGCTGATACAACTTACCTGGAGGCTCAGCAGCCACTTTCTAGGCTGCATTTCTTACTTTGCTGGATTCAGCGTTCACTCCATGGCTGACTGCACAAGTCACCCATTTAAATACAGGGTTAAACAACTGGGAGTTAGCAAACATGTTCATCCCATTCTATCTTGCTTACAATTTTTTCAAGAGAAAACACAGTGCAAAGGGCTCTCTTTTAGGTTGGAGATTTCTTTTCAAACAAATGAAAGAGCACCTTTGACTGGTTTGTGAGGATAACATTTGGTATCCTGTTGCTTAAACACAAAACCCCACCCACGCTGTAGGATAAGAATGTGAAAGGTGTGGATCACTTCAGGGCGCTGAGGAATGTGAACTTTTCTCAGTTCCAATGCTGTTGACAGTTCCTTTGCCAATATTTTTGTCTCATCAGGAGTGTCACTGTTGAAAAATGGATTTATTTTTTTTAAGCTGAGTTCCCCCAGCAGGGGAAATGTTGTGCACAAGCTGTTTCCTCTGGGGAGGGTTATTAGTTCCATTCTGCTTAAAGTGATGGCAGAGTAATTTTTACTACCTCCTGCCAAGAGCTTATATTGCTCTGCTGTTTCCCATTTCCAAGGCTGGAACCAGTACTGTAACAGAGCCTTTGGTATTGTATGGTACCTACAGACCCCACCAGGTGTGTGTGCAGTGCCTTCCTGGAAATGCCAGGTGCAGCTTTTGGTATTAGCCCCTCTTTTTCACATGGAAGCTGAAATCTGTGTGTGTTGCAGGTATCTGATGGTGTGGTAGCTCCTGGCTATGAGGAAGAAGCTCTCAAAATCCTTGCCAAAAAGAAGAATGGTGCTTACTGTGTCCTCCAGGTTTGTACTCCTGCTCTACTATAACTCTCTGCTGCTCTTCTTGTACCTGCTTTTCACCGATGTTCATGTCCAAATAGCTGGGGAGCTGATCTGGGTCCCTCTCTAGTGGATGGTGGTGTTTCCTCTGGGCCCTTGGGGTTTCCTGTAGGAGCTGGAATTGCACCAGCAGTGTTGTGGTCACATTTAGCCTATTGTCTTAGGAGGGAGTATTTATATAATGCCTTCTTTGGCTTTCCAAGTGGTGTGGATTCAAAGTAATTAAAGCTATGAACCAGTGACAGCAATTCAAAGGTACAGAATTTCTATGCTCTTTCTGCTCTTTGCCAGTTTCCCTCTTGCTTTTGCTGGATTTGTTTCATCCCTGAACTCTGATACAGTGGCTCAGTGCTGTTGGGAGTCTTGGCAGTGGGGTATCAGTGGGGGGAGCCTTCTCTGGGCACATCGGATTTGTAGGGCAGTCTAGTACAGGCAGAGTTTGCACCTGGGATGCGGCACCTTTACACAGTGCAACCAGGATGCTTGTCAAGGAACATTAACATTGTGTGGGGGATTGCTGGGACTTCAAAATCATGCAGTTTTGGTGAACGTGAGTAACAGATTACATAGTGCTGCCAGAGCAGTCAAACAGGTCCTATTTCTGACTGACTTGGAGAGACAAACCAGCAGAGAACTTTACTGTAACATTACCAAAAGAAAATCCAAGGCTTAGCTGAAGTTGCAGTTGTAGTGTTACTACCAGGGGGAGCTGCAGGAGATGGTTCAGGAGCTTCAGGCAAGAAGGAATGAAATGGCAGATACTCTTGGCAGCTGATTACCTCCCGAATTCAATTCGCTTCGCAAGGATGAGGGCCTTCTGGTTAAGCCTGTATCTTCAAGGCCTGTCTGCAGAGAGAAGCAAAGATAAGTTGGTCTCAACTACTTTAAATGGATTAGGGAAACCACACAAAGTGTGTGCACACTCCTATTTAGGGCTGTTAGCCTTAATCCGGTTTACTTCATGTCTCAGTAACCTGAGCTGGGGCTACCAGAATTCTAGAGGCCCGTGTGTGGGTAGACCTGAAGGCAGTTTAACAGTTCATTTAGCTTTACCCCTTTTTTACTCGTTTAAATTAATGGTTCTGCGTGCTTGTTCGGAGATGTGCTCCAAGAGAGTGCATCTCTGGAAACAACCGTATTTGCTGCTCACTTTCAAAGAGGGTTGGGAGTTGTACCTTGAGGTATGTATGAAGCAACTCAAAACAGTTCTACCTTCCTGTGAAAGACTGGAAGACTCTTGTGAGGATGTTTTCCCCTTTCTGTTAAAGACTGGAAGACTATAGATTTCTATGGCTTACGTGGATGTTTGTATCTAAGCATCTCTACTGCATTACCTCTCTTCGCCCTCTAAATGCCACCTTGTGTTGTCGAGACCTTGCTACTGCAGTTAATTCTAACTGCTTCTGATGATGTGACATTGCTTTCTATAAACAGTTTGCTTCTCTTGGATTCTTTAGATAATGTGTTTTAACCTGAGCTATTACTGGATGTGGGCTTTGAATTGCTCCAAGAGTGTTTTACTGGCCTGTCCATTGGCTTTTAGATGGATCCCTGTTATGAGCCAGATGACAATGAGATTCGAACCCTCTATGGATTGCACCTCATGCAGAAGAGGAACAATGCAGTCATCGACCAGTCGCTGTTCAAGAACATCGTTACAAAGAATAAAAACGTAAGTAAGTGGCAGAAGATAAATGAACTTAAGGACTGGTGGGATGAACTGGTGTGCTTTCATTGAGGAAGGCATCACTGCTCTATTTTAAGAGCTCTTAAAATATTTTAATGAGATTTAACTGGCTCTTAACAAAACAATGCAGCAAACTTTCTGGACCAGAAATACTTGGGTGAATCGGGGTAGTTTGCCTTTGTTTTGATTCCTTCCATAAATAAGAGGAGCTGGACCTTGCCCCTTTATCTCTGACTACCAAAATGTTTGTATTTCTTATAAATAAGAAGCTACCCTTTGTAATTTCTTACAGTGAGATGGCCAAGTGCTGAGGACCGGTTGTGATCTCAGTCTGACTCACTGTTTACTTCTCCCATTGGTGTTCGGTGTGTTATATAAACTGTTGATATTGCTCATCACTTACAGCTCACATCATCAGACACAGTTATTGGTTATTTCTTTATCTGGTCTTGTTCTCATTAAAAAACAGATGTTAATGAGCACATTATTAGCCATGGGCTCAGAAGCAAGTTCAGACATTGAGGTAATAAAAATAATTTTAATAAATTAGTAATGGAAGAGATTAAAAATAATACTTAGTGCAGATATTGGGAGCTGTTGTTATTGTTGTGGTCCCCAATTCATCTTGTAGACAAATGCAGCAGACTAGGGCCAGCGACAGAGCCCTCTTCACCCGGTAAGTCTCATCTGTCCAAGCCGTGAGGTTAACTGCCAAACCAGTCACTTACGGTTTTTAGTCTAAACAAAATTTGCTGGTGAGTGAACAAACGAGATATCCCTCTCTCTGGCCCAAGACTTGTGGTTGCTCTGGGGATTTGTGGGTCACTAGCCAGCTGGCTAGTCACGGTTGTTGGAATGGGCTGTTGACAGTAGCGTTTTGTTTCAGCTGCCCGAGTCTGCTGTCCGAGACCTGATTGTTGCCAGCATCGCTGTCAAATACACCCAGTCCAATTCGGTTTGCTACGCCAAGGACGGGCAGGTAACCAAAGCGGGCAGCTCTGCGGAACAGGCTTTCACAGCCAAACTGGCCTGAGAGTGCTCTTCTGTCAGGCTTCGGTTTGAAAACCAGTTAGTGAACGGGGAGCCATGAGCAGGTACAGGTGAATGCCCTGGACGGTGCCGTGCGGAACGGTAGCTAAACCCTGTGTTTCTCATAAAGCTGCTGCAAAACCTCGGTGTAGTTTTTTCCTGGTAACGACAGGGCTGGCTCTTTCGGTGACGGGGTTGGAAGAGCTCTTAACATGCTTCTGCAAGTCTGGCCTCGAGTCATTTCTTTCTAACTACTTTCTGTCCTTTTATATCATTTTTTGAGGGCATGTACATACGTTGTAGCCTGTATAGAGCCTTAGGAAATGACAGTAGTTTTCACAGCTGGATTCTGACTGTTGAAATGGTTTTTAGTTTTATTTTCACTTTTTATAAGAAAGATGGGATGTGTTTTCTTTTTACCCCTTTAGGGCATTAGATATCTTCTGTTTTCCCTGTTGTGGTTGTTTTTTTTTTTTTTTTAAAGCTTATGATGGATGTTGGGATTTACAGGGCCATTATCAAACCAGTAGTTGAGATATGACTCTTGGCTTTTAAAAAAAGAAATCTTTTCCAAGTTACCACTAGGTGTTCAGCTTAAATCAGTGATCCAAAAGTTGTCATAAACACATTAAAAATTGTATTTCTGCCCAGCGGCTTATTCTCATAATGCTGTTCTTTAGCTGGTTCTCTGCTCTCCGTGGTAACTTTTCCATAGATCTAAATTATTAAAAAAAAAACAAAACAAAAAAAACCCCCAAAAATCAGAAGAGAAAGACAAAGAATGTTTTTGATCTTGAGGTTTAGTACATCAGAAACCATCAAAGTGGACCAACCAGTGTCCCTTCAGGTAGGGACTGTCAACAAAGTGCACCATTCTGTCCTTTCTGCCTCCATACTCATCTGTGTCGATCAGACTGTGGTTATGGCCAGAGAACATGGCCACGCTCTCTTGTGGTCCTTTCTGGGGCTGTCTGCTGTATGGTTTGAAAACATGTCTCTGGAGATACGGCGTTTTTCTTTTATTCAGCTTTGGGGTTTTTTTCCTTGCTTTTAAATGGTCCTCTGTACTCAAGAGGGTCAGTTCTCGTACCCTGAGAACAAAGCTGTCACTCTCTTTGCTCCTTCTCGCTTATTACAGCAGGAA